>NC_042961.1:28065810-28365810 GCF_901001165.1 Salmo trutta | reverse complement strand
CTTTAGGCCACCTGTGTATTCACCGCTTTCATGACGTGTATGGAAATATACACAGATATCAGATTTTGGAGAGTTTGAATAGAAATACAATTTTAGCCTTCATAAAACCATGTAACGTTATGCTAAAATAATACTGATTTCCAGCAGGCATTTTGCATGCGCTTCTCGATCTGTACACCTCCTGTGCATGTATGTGCACAAACTCTCCAACCAGCCACCATTTCAAAACACTGATGGCCATTACAGGAGCATTTAGTGCCAATTTCCTTTGTTTTATTACCCCAGCAGGAACCATGTATTTAGAACCAAAATATAAACGAAGCACTTAAAGTGTTGGTCCCATATTTAATGAGCTGAAATAAAAGATCCCAGAATTTTTCCATACACACAAAAAGCTTATCTCTCTCAAATTACGTGCATACATTTGTTTACATCCCTGTTAGTGAACATTTCTCCTTTGCCAAGATATTCCATCCACCTGACAGGTGTGGCTAATAAGTTGAATAAACAGCATGATCATTACACAGGTGCACTTTGTGCTGGGGAAAATAAAAGGCCACTCTAAAATGTGCAGTTTTGTCACACAACACAGTTTCCCAAGTTTTGAGGGAGCGTACAATTGGCGTGCTGTTGCCAAAGAATTCAATGTTTATTTATCTACCATAAGCCGCCTCCAATGTCATTTTAGAGAATTTGGCAGTATGTCCAACCGGCCTCACAACCGTGTAACCACACCAGCCCAGGACCTCCACATCCGGCTTCTTCACCTGCAGGATCTTCAGAGGGCACCCACACGGACAGCTGATGAAACTGAGGAGTATTTCTGTCTTTAATGAAGCCCTTTTGAGGGGAAAAACTAATTCCGAAGTGGTTGGGCCTATGCCCTCCCATCCCACCCATGGCTGCGCCCCTGCCCAGTCATGTGAAATCCATAGATTAGGGCCTAATGAATTTATTTTAATTGACTGATTACCTTATATGAACTGTAACTCAGTAAAATAATTCAAATTGTTGCATGTTGCATTTATATTTTTGTTCAGTATACCAGTTAATGATAACTTGGGGCGGCCATATTGTCCAAGGCATCATTACAATAATTAGAACATGACTGTTAAATGTTCAAATATCCAACTCTACAAAGGCTATTGATTTAAAGCAGAATCCCTGTATAGATAAGTTATATAAATAGATTCATTTTCAATGAAAAGCTATTGTAATTGCTGTGGCTTTAATGTGGTTGAAGTTTGCTTTATTGTCATTTGATCTGAAATAGTTAGTGTCTGCATTTGGCAAATAACTTTTCACCTGTATGAAATGCCATCCAACTTACAGGTTGGATATCATTAGTAGGCCCACTTCACTAAATGATGAATGATTACGTGACAAATAATTACAGTCAAACTCAATCAAAAGACATTGTTTTCCCATCAAAACACATGTTGTAGTTCCATCTGTTTTCCAAGTAACAGTCATGTCCTCTTATGGATGGCCCTCATCTAACCTTATTGTTGTCACCATCAGTGGCCAATCCTATCCATTGACCTACTATCATTAAAAAAAAAAGTAATTTACTGCCCTGTCTTTAGTTATGCGTTATAGGACACATTTGCTATTAGAACGGTGGGTTGGTTCAGTTGTTTAACTGCCTGTATTTTCTCATCAGAAAACAAACATGCAGTGTTTGCCCAGAGACTGGTGCACCTGCCGCACACCTGCCCTCAGACCGTCACCGGGCGCGTGGCTTTTGTTCCGACAAACGGGCAGGTGTAGAATCCCCCTCCAATGCTCACGTCTAGCCTGCCCGACGCTGTATTCAACACCTAGGCAATTAGGACTAGGGCCTGCAAAATAACGTACAATTGACTCTCGAAATCTAGTTTAGGCCTACTCAATTTGATAAACAACACATCATTTCACAGGCCTAAGAAACGTGGGGACATTGGTTCAAAACAGGGTAGTGTATAGGGCCATTTCTGTTTCAATCTGCACATTTTTACGACACTGTAATAGGCCATATAGGCCACTTATCGTTGCTCCAGCTCCTCAAAATCATTTGGGTGTGATTTATTGCGAGTTTAGTTTAAAGATATCCCCTGCGGACTGAAGACAATATAAAAGCAGAGTGGTAAATTCTGTAGAGCATTACTAAATGCCGAATGCTGCCACCGAGAAAAATAACCAAAGAACATTTACACAACTATGACAATTTAAGTATTTCATGAATCATTTTTACCAACTCTCCCATGGATGATTACGTAACACATTAATTCCATACTCTCAAAAGTGAATGAAATAGGTCTAGCTATATAGGTTGATGGTTTTTTTCCTCCCTCAATGCAAAGTAGCTTTACCGTAATTACACCTTTAAAGAGAAATGCTAAACTGACTTTAATATGAACATTTTATGATAAATATATGAGTTATTCTATCAATACTTATACACAATGGTCTATATTTGAACAACCTTTCTGCTTTAGAGCTCTGGCCACACACTGCGATTTACAAACTCTTGAGCCATGAGTTAGACTATAAATATAGTCTGGTTGGGGGGGAGAGTGTTAGTACAGTTGGGCAGTGGGATTGTGAATGGGATTATAATATTATGGTATATAGCTGTATGCATTTTACTCACGGAGGCCATGTGCCATGCCATGCATATCACGACCTGAAAGGACAATGTATTTTTACTATATGCCAGCAGCATGTCTGTTGTCTTATAACATGTTACTGTTATAAATACTCTCTGAATCCCATTCAAATCCCCAAACTCTCCAAACGAATCAAATGGCATATGCGTTTTAGTCCATTTTAGACTATAAATTTGCTATTGAATTTGCCGTGAATGTTAAGTCATAGGACTTCACGTCTTAGTAATGTGTTAGGAACTAACGTACTGTATTTGCTTGCATAAGAAGCAAGATATTTGGAATTGAGATTTGACATTTTGTGAACATTTAGTCTAATTGACATTAGTCACATAAATCTCTGTATATCATCTTGACTATGAACTCAACAAGATGCCCTGAGAATTGATGCTGACGAGAGGACAAACAATGATTGGCTACACCCCAACTCATGTTTGTTTAAGTCACTATAACTAAGCTAAGTTAAAACATTCAGCTTCAAACAAAGCTTTACGCACGTTTACGCACGGCCATTCATAAATCACACAGCGACTATAACGTTTCGTTTGACTACATATATTTCCATCTGATTTTATCTGAAATTAAATAAAGTCCGCATATTCTGTAAAGTGAAACTAATTTGAATAATAACAAAGGTAAACTACATGCTTGCTACATGCAAACTAGGCTACGTTGTTCATTCAAATAAAGCACGCTTATTTCGATAGATTTAAACTTCATTCCCAGAAAACCATGAGATGCGATAGAGGCTAATTGAGGCTGACCCTTACCTTCACACAACAGCAGGAGGACCAAAACGATGTTTCCCAGAGAGAAACCACACGTTTGCCCCATAATCGCCAATCATAAGTGAAAGTTGCAGGAGGAATAATCAAAAATCACGCGTAGAGAACGCTGGTATAAAAGAACCGTAGAGAACCTATGGATAAAAACGTAAGC
Organism: Salmo trutta; assembly: GCF_901001165.1. Classification (NCBI taxonomy): domain Eukaryota; kingdom Metazoa; phylum Chordata; class Actinopteri; order Salmoniformes; family Salmonidae; genus Salmo; species Salmo trutta. Next base: position 28,362,226 of record NC_042961.1, on the reverse strand, counting down.
AAGAGTAATGTATTAGTTTTCCCGCACACAGCTCCTCCGGGCAAACAATGAAGTACATTGACGGAGTGCCTGTCCCATTGGGCTGGTCTCTGCAGCTTTTGCTGCTTGACCGTCTGTAGCGAGCAGTGCAGGGGGAGGTTTAAATCAAGCTAATATTCAGCGATGTATTTTCCAGTCCAGCCGGAGCAGCACACTGTACGCGATAGCATCTCCCCACACACAAAAATATATATATATCACAGAATGTCAAATCATTAACACCCCCCCACTCATTTTCCTATTAGTGCTAATGAAAAACATCTCAAAAGTGCTGTGCTTTTACTTCTCACCTCATGCCTCATATTTGTGAAGTTTATTTTCAAATATGCTTATGTCATATGTCTAGGATTATTGGACATGATTAGACCTTACTTTTAGGTGACTTAATGGTAGAATACAGGTCTTGATAGGTCTATGGCCAAGACTAACCCGGTACCCCCTGTATATAGCCTCACTATTGTTATTTCACTGCTGCTCTTTAAATTGTAGTTATTTTTATGTATTTTTAATTTTTTTTACTTATCTATTTTTTACTTAACACTTATTTTTCTCAAAACTGCCTTGTTGGTTAAGGGCTTGTAAGTAAGCGTTTCACTGTAAGGTCTACCACACCTGTTGTATTCGGCGCATGTGACAAATACATTTTGATTTGATTTGCGAACCGAGCTGATCACAGGCCCCTAAAAGACCTTGAAACTCAGACTGCATATTTCAAACCATCTGTTTGTCAGTGGTATGATAGATTGATAACAAGTCAGCTCTGTGAGTGTGCACACTTACTGAACTTCTGCCAACGCGTGGGTGGCAAGGTTAAGCTAGATGCCGTACCAGGGCACCTAGTCCTCCATTGATGTATCCATTCCACTGGGGGCTCTGATACAGAACACTCACATTGTTTCGAGGATAATTCATATGAGGTGACAGATCATCACAGATCATCACGACTGCCTCATTTGACGATGAGGATCTTTATTTACATTGTAGTCATTTAGCAGACGCTCTTAACCCGAACAAATTACAGAAGTGAGTGTATACATTGGCATACTTTTTTGTTGTTGTACTGGTACCCAGTGGGAATCGAACCCCTAACATAAAGTAGGCTAATATACAAAGTTAAACGGAAAACTGGCTGGCTGCTGTTAACAAGTGTCCAAGCCTGTGAGTGGGAGCTGTGCTCCGTCCAAGCTGTGCTCTGTGTAGCTCCGACCCTGGCCAATGCTTATATGTTACCCTCAGTCTGGGGAGTGTTTTCTGATGTTGAAGACTTTGTGTCTCGTCTGGGATTACTCTCAGGCTGGCTGATTGTCTTGGTTTCTGTGGAGTGATGGATTACTCTGCCCCCCCAGGGCATCCTACCAGCCAATCACACAACAATCACTTCAATCATAAAACCTAGCGGTCAAACAAGGAAATGCTTCCAATTGTTTTTTTCCACCATTCATTTCCCCAATAGGGGATTTTAGAAACACTTCAAATAAGGGCTGTGTTTTGTGTAGGCTTACCCTGGCGTGACGTTTTGATAACTGTGTGAATCTCTCTAGGACAAGGTGACTTTTATTAATATATTTGCCTGTATTTCACCCCCCCAAAACAAATGCTAATTAGCTGCTAATGTGGCCATCATAAAGAAATACAAATGCCATGATGGACGAGACTGCTAAATCGAGGCAAAGGTAAGAATCTCCGGATTAAGTATCTAATGTTAGGTAAATTTAGTAACGAATAAATTGGCAACATTTCTTTAAATTGACAATTCTGTGAACTGTCTTGTGCAAGTTTTAAATTGACACAATACCTGTTGGCAAAAGTGTCAGCTAGAGATGATGTGCAGGCGCTTGCAGGGATTTGCAGTCTTGCATAATGTCTACTTTAAAGCTTATTAGCATTTTAGAATCTGAGAGTAAATAGAGCCGAATTATATTGATAAACGTCACCTTGTCCGAGAGAGATTTATACGGTTATCAAAACGTCACGCCACTGTAAGCCTACACAAAACACAGCCCTTATTTTAAGTGTTTAGAAAAATCCCAATGGGAAACATTTATGGTGGAATAACGATTGGAACCATTTCCCTGTTTGACCGCTAGGTTTTATGGGTATTATGACACCTCCACTGTGGGGCTATATGTATGTGCAGCCAAACACCGAGAGAGAGAAAGGCACAGAGGCAAATGCACAGAGAGAGAAACACACATGCCTGCATGCCTGTCTGCCCATCTGCACGCACACACACACTAGCAGAAGTGATTTCAGCAGGATTTTCAAAAAGGCACTGCAACATGTTCAATATCACAGTCATTTAAATCACATAATTTGTGTATTATTAAAGACATTATGCGATGTGGTCCTAGATAATTGTGGTTGTGCAAGTGCTTTCAAATGGAAGGAGACACTAACACGTGGTCCCCTTGACAGTGCATACATCCAGCAATGCCCTTGGGCTCAGTATAATGTTGAAAATACATATTGTGGAGAGCCAGGTTATACCTTAGAATAGGGACCATATGCAAGCTAGCACCATATATCAGACCAGCCTCAATAGCCTGGTATTACACTGAGTGTACAAAACATTCTTTCCATGACATAGACTAACCAGGTGAATCCATGTGAAAGCTATGATCCCTTACTGATGTCACTTGTTAAATCCACTTCAATCAGTGTAGATGAAAGGGGAGGAGAACGGTTAAAGAAAGATTTTTAAGCCTTGAGACAATTGAGTATGTGTGCTATTCAGAGGCAAGACGGAAGATTGGTAGTATGTACCAGGCACACCGGTTTGTGTCAAGAACTGCAATGCTGCTGGGGTTTTCACTCTTAACAGCTTACCGTGTTTATCAAGAATGGTCCACCATCCAAAGGACATCCAGCCAACTTGACACAACTGTGGGAATCATTGGATTCGACATGGGCCAGCATCCCTGTGGAACGCTTTCGACACTTTGTAGAGTCCATGCTCCGGCGAATTGAGGATTTTCTGAGGGCAAACGGGGGGAGTGCAACTCAATATTAGGAAGGTGTTCTTAATGTTTTGCACACTCAGTGTATATTAATTGGCTACACATTATATGAATGGCTAATAACTCATTTATGAAACATTAACATGACTTTAGAACTATAATTACTAGAAAAGGTAATATTACTGTACCAGGGGACTATGTGATAAAGATTATGAAGGCCTAATGGTAGCCTGACGGGTAGGAGTTTTGGACCAGGAACCAAAAGGTTGCTGGATCGAATCCCTAAGCTGACAATGTAAAAATATGTTGGTCTACCCCTGAGCAAGACAGTTAACCCACTGTTCCCTGGGCGCCCATGGATGTCGATTAAGGCAGCCCTCCGCACCTCTCTGATTCACAGGAGTTGGGTTAAATGAGGTAGACACATTTCAGTTGAATGCATTCTATTGTGTAAATGTCTAGGTATCCTGCTTTCCCTAATAAAAAAAGTGAATGTAGCTCATTTCCTATAGAACGTATTGCTAAAGTTATCGTATGTCAGAATATAAGTATCCTGAGATATACAGTACCAGTCAAAAGTTTGGACACACCTAATCATTCAAGGGTTTTTTGTTATTTTTAATATTTTCTACATTGTAGAATAAAAGTGAAGCCATCAAAACTATGAAATAACACATATGGAATCATGTAGTAACCAAAAAAAGTGTTAAATCAAAATATATTTGATACTTGAGACTCTTCAAAGTAGCCACCTTTTGCCTTGATGACAGCTTTGCACACTCTTGGCATTCTCTCAACCAGCTTCACCTGGAATGCTTTTCCAACAGTCTTGAAGGAGTTCCCACATATGCTGAGCACTTGTTGTCTGCTTTTCCTTCACTCTGCAGTCCAACTCATCCCAAAGCATCTCAATTGGGTTGAGGTCAGGTGATTGTGGATGCCAGGTCATCTGATGCAGCACTCCATCACTCTCCTTCTTGGTTAAATAGCCCTTACACAGCCTGGAGGTGTGTTGTGTTATTGGGAGTCCCAAAGGGCAGCGCACTGTTGGCCGGGGTAGGCCGTCATTGTAAATAAGAATTTGTTCTTAACTGATTTGCCTAGTTAAATAAAGGTTAAATAATTTAAAAAAATGAAGGCCTGATTCACGCAGTCTCCTCTGAAAAGTTGATGTTGAGATGTGTCTGTTACTTGAACTCTGTGAAGCATTTATTTGGGCTGCAATCTGAGATGCAGGTAACTCTAATGAACTTATCCTCTGCAGCACAGGTAACTCTTGGTCTTCCTTTCCTGTGGCAGTCCTCATGAGAGGCGGTTTTTGCGACTGCACTTAAAGAAACTTTCAACGTTTTTGAAATGTTCCGGATTGACTGACCTTCATGTCTTAAAGTAATGATGGACTGTCATTTCTCTTTGCTTATTTGAGCTGTACTTTTACCAAATAGGGTGTCACGAATCTCACCGAAGGTGGCTCCCCTGCCTGCTCGGGCGGCGCTCGGCGGTCGTCGTCACCGACCTACTAGCCGCCGCTGATCCCTTTTTCCTTTTCGTTTGGTATGTCTTATTGTTTGCACCTGTTCCTCATTTGGTCTTTTGATTTTGGTTATTTAAGCCTGGTTAGCCCCCCAGTGTTGTGCGGGATTATTTTAGCGTCAGGTTGTGTTTTTGTAGTTGGATGTGCTGGCGATTAACTACTTAATATTATATGCATGCTGTGCACCTGTTTTGGGCACTTGGCATTTTTTCCACGCCGTTTGTGTTGGCGTTGATCGTGTTGTGTTTTTGTTGAAATAAACACAAAGTTCTGTACCTCTGCTCTCTGCGCCTGACTCCTACCACCACTCCTAGCAACCGTCTGACATAGGGCTATCTTCTGTACACTCCCCCCCACCTTGTCACAACACAACTGATTTGCTCAAACGCATTAAGAAGGAAAGAAATTCCACAAATTAACTCTTAACAAGGCATTCCTGTTAACTGAAACACATCCCAGATGACTACCTCATGAAGCTGGTTGAGAGAATGCCAATAGTGTGCAAAGCTGTCATCAAGGCAAAGGGTGGCTACTTTGAAGAATCTCACATATCAAATATATTTTGATTTGTTTAACACTTTTTTGGTTACTACATGATTCCATATGTGATATTTCATAGTTATGATGTTTTGTCTATTATTCTGCAATGTAGAAAATAGTACAAATAAAGAAAAAACGTGAAATGAGTAGGTGTCCAAACCTTTGACTGGTACTGCATGGTCAATGTGAATTTATATTGTGAGAAGAAAATGCATCAGCGATCTTATGGCATGTGGAACCACAACATTATCAGAGGTTTTACTTTCTGGAGAGTTAGTATGCAGGTTGACATCTATTTTCTATTAATGAATGGATGGATGGATGAAAATCACAACAATATAAAAGTACAGTATTTCAAAGTAGATTTGTAAAAATGTCACAATCTCCAAAGGCACATGCCTTTCTTTGAATCTAACCTGATGCCATGCTAACTGTAGGTTGACGTTTATTGTCATGAATCTTGCCCTGGAGGCAGAATTTAGCGATTTCCGCTGTCATAAATTTCATGAAAACAAAAATGAGCATTTTGGTCTTCATTAAAGATTAGGGATTAGGGTTTGCAGTGTGGCTACGATTGGCTTTTGATTTATGACTTTGTGGCTGTGCCAGCAAGTGACTATCCTGCAGAGCTGCCTCCAGGGCAAGATTCATGACAATAAACGTCAACCTACAGTTAGCATGGCATCAGGTTAGATTCAAAGAAAGGCATGTGCCTTTGGAGATTGTGACATTTTTACAAATCTACTTTGAAATACTGTACTTTTATATTGTTGTGATTTTCATCCATCCATCCATTCATTAATGAATTCACTGACTCACTAATTAATGTATTTATTTATTTGTTCATTATTGTGTGGGGAATGCATATTGATTCTCCTTTCTTATGCTATAATGTTAAGCATTTCTACAACTACACAATAGGCAGTGTATTTTGCGAGGCAATTACAGTCTTGTGCTTTGTTCAAGAAGGCAAGATGCTCCTCTTGTGATATGAACTAACAACCGACAACCAATTACCAAAACAACTACACCATATTACACCAAATCATACCTGCTATTAAAAGGATTACACAACTAACCACAGATGGAAAATACTGCATTACTTCATTACAAGAAGATTAAATTAAGTTTTGTAGACCATACACACTCAGTACTACAGCCAATTTAATTTACTGCAGTGGGCTAAATCAGGGTCGCAGAATGTTTCTTGGTATTGGGCTAGGGGGCAGTATTGAGCATTTTGGAAAAAATATGTGCCCATTTTTAACTGCCTCCTACACCAACTCAGAAGCTAGAATATGCATATTATTGTTCAGGTTTGGATAGAAAACACTCTGAATTTTCTAAAACTGTTTGAATGGTGTCTGTGAGTATAACAGAACTCCTATGGCAGGCAAAAACCTGACAAGGTTTCATGCAGGAAGTACCCTGTCTGACAAGGAGTCGTGCGTCTTGCATCTGTTTATTGAAAAGTAAGGATCTTAGCTGTAACGTGACAATTCCCAGGGCTCCGATAGGCTCTCAGAACCCGGGAAATACCTGAAGGTTGACGAGGCAGCCTCAGGCTGAAACACATTATCGCCTTTGGTAAGTGGCGGATCAGAGGACCTTTGAATGAGGCGCGTGCACGATTCGCTCCTGAGGAGAAATTTAATTCGGCTGTTTAGGCTCATTGCATATTCCCGGTCGGAATATTATCGCTTTTCTACGAGATAAATGGCATAAAAATTGGTTTTAAACAGCGGTTGACATGCTTCGAAGTACGGTAATGGAGTATTTAGACATTTTTTGTCACGCCAATGCGCCATGCACGAGACCGTGATGTAGCATTCTGATAGTGTCTAGAACTCACGAACAAAACGTCGCTGTTTGGATATAACGATGGATTATTTGGGACCAAACCAACATTTGTTATTGAAGTAGAAGTCCTGGCAGTGTATTCTGACGAAGAACAAGCAAGGTAAGAACATTTTTCTTATAGGAAATGTGATTTTGGTGGAGGCTGACCTGGGTGGGTGTCTAAATAGCTAGCCCTGTGATGCCGGGCTATGTACTTAGATTATTGCAAAATGTGCTTCATCCGAAAAGCTATTTTAAAATCGGACATATCGAGTGCATAGAGGAGTAATGTATCTATAATTCTTAAAATAATTGTTATGCTTTTTGTGAACGTTTATCGTGAGTAATTTAGCAAACTGTTAGTAAATTCCCCGGAAGTTTGCGGGGGTTATGCTTTTTCTGAACGTCACATGCTAATGTAAAAAGCTGTTTTTTGATATAAATATGAACTTGATTGAACAGACATGCATGTATTGTATAACACAATGTCCTAGGTGTGTCATCTGATGAAGATCATAAAAGGTTAGTGCTGCATTTAGCTGTGGCTTGGGTTTATGTGACATGATATGCTAGCTTGAAAAATGGGTGTCTGATTATTTCTGGCTGGGCACTCTGCTGACATAATCTAATGTTTTGCTTTCGTTGTAAAGCCTTTTTGAAATCGGACAGTGTGGTTAGATTAACGAGATTCTTGTCTTTAAATAGCTGTAAAATAGTCATATGTTTGAGAAATTGAAGTAATAGTATTTCTAACGATTCAAAAATCGCGCCACTGGATTTCAGTGGCTGTTACGTAGGTGGGACGAGTTCGTCCCACATGCGCCAGAGAGGTTAAACAAATGTACTTTGAAACAAAAGTATACACCTCATACATATGGTTATGGGCTTTAAAAAAGATGTACCATATCAGATATAAAGATGAAATGCATTACATTTTGAGTTTGCATCCCAATATTACACTTTATAAGACTGAAATATAATTTCTAATTCTACAATTCTGTAAAAAATTATAACATTCCACCTATGAGGCCACTAGAGGGCGATTTGGCCACTAAAGGGCTACCAGACAGAATGAAATGAACAGCTATTCAACATGCAAATTATGAAATGATGTTTATTAAACCATTTTAGTACTTTTTCATGTTCATTTATAAAACCCAACATAGTGAAATAATATTTTTAGAGTGCAATTTCCCAGAGCTGACTCAGAGCAGTCCTCTCAGGAATGAAGTTAAATCTTAACATCCCTTTGGTATCTCAGCAATGCAGAGATGGAACATGGCAATCCCACAAGACAACGTCAATCAATCAATCAAATTCTATTTAGCTAACCGACCCTTACAATACAGCTATAGCTGAGTGCTTGGAACAATGTCGGCCTAGTTCTTAACTAAGCGTTTTCTTGCTCGTGCAAGGCCAACTGATATAACTCCACAACCAAGAACTTTCCAGAATGTTTTTGAAATACGAATAGATTAAAAAATATATATATGTTGAAATGATCGTTTTCTCTCTGGGACATTTTCGGCAGCTTTAATATCAGTGGGCGAATTGAGTGGTGTTATTTCCCTGATTTTGTATTAGTATGAGTGCAAGAGGTGATGTTCATTTTAATGACACTCCTTAGTGAGCTGTCCATCTTGACCCACATTAAACTGTCACTCGGAGAGCAGATGGTACACACACTCTCTGCCTAAGAGAGGTGGAGTGGCCATGGCAACAGACTCATAATGGCTAACCTGGTGTAGGGGAATCGCTGGCTCTAATTTGTTGAGTACCACCTCAGTCTATTCAGTGCACAACAGAACTGATATCAAGTAAAAAATCCTGGTGTGTTACAGTTCCCCTTTCTAGTAATTGAGCTGTAAAATAGACCAGATTCCATACTATTATCAGGAAGAGACTTTACACTCTTAGAAGTAAAGGTGCCTGGAAGAACCTTTTGGGTTCCAACACCGGCAGAACCATTCCAGTTCAAAAAGGTTCCTTGAGGAACCCCTCTGAAAATGGTCTTCAATGAACCCCTGTGTAAAGGTTCAAAACGGAACCTTTTTGTGATGGGAGGGGTTCGATTATGAACCTTTTTAATAATATATTGTAGAGGTGCCAGTCTATCAGATTGGAGGTGTGGCTTTCAGATAGTTATTTTTGGCCACCAGTTAGTGTAAATGTAATTCCTGTTCATCATGTTAAGTTTGTACACTGCAAATTTAACATTTCCTTGACTATTTATGCATATAATATTAACAATATTAACACTGCTGATTACATATAGTAACAGAGTGTTAACTATTCAAATTCTGGGATTTGCATAGGCTCTTGAGGAACTCATACATCTTTGTTAGCTTCACTGAAGCTACACAACTGTCAGTGTTTAACCCTGACGTGACGACAATACAACAGAACAAATAAACAGGAATGACAATTACTCTAACAGGTGGCCAGAAAAGTATCTATCTTAAAGCCATGCCCCTACTAAGCCACGCCTCCACACCAGGGTTCCTCCAGGAATCCGTTGCTACATTGAACCATTAAAGGTTCCTCCAAGAACCCCTCAACTAACCGAAGGTGCAAATATGAACCATTGACGAGCAATGGCTCCTTGAGGAGCTATATGGGTCCTTTGAGGGTCTCCAGGGTTCCTCAAGTTACTACTAATTCTAAGAGTGTTGTGTGGTTAGGTCTACCACATACAACATACCACTGTACAGATTTAAATTAATTACACAGATAACAGAATTATCCACTTATACACTTTCACATCAAAACAAACTGTATTTAAAGTGCATTTAAAATCACAACACACTTTACAGTAAAACAATAAAATCGAGCATTTGCAATAATTCCCACAACAATGGCTCAGAATAAAAGCAAACACTGAATGAAAGGATTGTGGCGCTATTAGATTTTGAGAAAGAACTTCTTCCTGTATAGCAGGAAAGCGATGAGGACCCAGAGAGAGGTGGCCCACAGGCTCTGGAACAGCTTCTCCCAGTGGCTGTCCACAAAGCGCATCTCCCAGCTGAAGGGGAAGTAGGACCCCAGGAGAGAGTGGCCCACGTACACAAAGATGGAATTCATCCCTGCAGACCACCACAGAGACAGGAAGTCAAGGTATCCAAAAACAAAGACATGGTTATCAAAAGTGCTTGCATGAATCAGGGAGCCTTTCAGCAACTTATTCCCATTAGGAAAGTTGTCATTCATTTCCAGCGCGAAAAACTGGTTGAAATGACATCATTATGTTGACATAATTTCAACCGGTTTTGACCAGTTTTGCCCGCTGGATTGTAACACATTGCCTTGTACCATAATGTCTTAGCAATGTACCCCTGTGCCATTTTCCTTGTGTACTTACCTGGGTAAATGAAGGGTTGGCCGCCCCACCAGCCTTTAATGTCCATGATGAAATACATGACTCCCAGCAGGAGGAAAGAGAAACAGCCCATACAGGTGATATACGACAGAGACCTACAGTATATGAACACACAACACATATACCCTTTATTGTACAAGCTATACAGTTGTAAAAGTTGCACCTGTATCTATCTACTGTATGTTGCATAGTGCACAAATAGATAGTCATTCTAATTATTGTCTTCTCTTGAAATAAAATGCAGCTCCGTTATGCATACACTGTTCTGTATTTTATACCTGTAGGAGGAGTGCACTATGTGTACACTTTCCCATGGGGAAGCTTGGCACTTGTGATTAAAAGTTTGGATGACCAGTACAAAGCGTGAACAACAAAGTAGCCATATAAATACATAATAGATTTTGCTGCTGATGCTAAGCTACAGTACAGTACAGTATGGTAGGCTAGTATGATGCATTAGCGTCAGTTAGTGGATCCTTGGCTCGTGACCCACGGAGCCATACCGGCAAGTCATGTCTGTTCCAAAGCGCAAGGATGTTTTGATGTAATATCCTCTAATGTAAAATGGCCACCTCCCAGATCCTTGCAGCGGCAGGCATCTTTTATCTCATCTGAAGGAGGTCCAAAAAAGACTCTAAGGCTGGCAGTTAATTTCTTTCATTCCGGCAAGGACTCATACTCAACAGCTCAAAAACCAGAACATGATGGACTGCCTATAAAACCAGGGCAGGTTATATTGGCTAAGGATGAGCATGGCTATAGAGAAGAAGCTCATGTGGGAGAATCATGGGAGATTCTGCTTACATATCATAGATGAAACGGTACTCTGTCTGACATGACATTAAACTAATTCATACTCATATTACATGCAGGGTGAGCGTGGAAGAAATACGTCAGCTACAACATATATGACTGTAATCATACTATATTTCATGCAAAATCATTACCGCGATTGAAATGTTCATCAAGTATTTGCGCATCCGATGGGAAAGTCTAGACATTGAATTAATCTCCTTTTTATACTCTGTGAGAATCCAGTGAGCCCTGTGTGTGTGAATTTCCCATGGTAATATTGTCCCCTGAACTCCATATTGTCCCTCTACACTTTTAGAAAGGGAGGGGCTATCTAGAACCATAAAGGGTTCATCGGCTATCCTTGCAGGAAAACCTTTTGTGTTTCCAGGTGGAACTTTTTACAGAGAGCTGGCTAGGGGATCGTTTTCCTGCCACGATGGTGGGCAGGGAGGGAGTATAAAACAGCCTGTTTTCCTCCTGGCTGTAAAGAAGAGTGATCTTGCCGGAGGATGTATCACCCGGCTTGCCTCACACTCTCTGACAGCCGGAGTGATTATTTACAGCCATATCTGTCGTTAGAGGTAAGTAAATGCGTGTTTTAGGAGGCCATGATTTGTGCCTGCTGGAAACTCGTCCTTTCTTTTGTGAGGAAAAGTGACTGGATTTAGAGGGTCAGGATTCACTTACCAAAGGTTTTTATTGACAGGTATAAATCCTTCGTCTCGCGTGCACTTAGAAAGGATGGCTGCTGAGATTCCCTGAGGGTGGAAATGAAACAGATTTCAAATCGATGCAGGCGATTAAAGCAAGCAGTATTGGGTCTGCTAAAACGTGGGCCAACAGAGTCAAGCGAGTCAGTCAGACTAACTGATTCTCTGAGCCTCAGATCAACGAGGTTCCTCACGAAAGAACTGCAAACCAACCGCTTCAAATCCACCTCTCCCAGCTCGTAGTGAATCCACTTGTAGCCTAGAAGACTAATGCTTCTGTCTACCAATTCTTATAAACAAATATGCATATCAAATATCAATAAACACCTTTATTGCATCATATATATATTTACCTATATGAATAATGAAGCTTTATTTCCATTTTTTAGTTGTGCTTGTGCATTCCTTTAAGAAACCCTGTAGATCCGAACCTAAACATGCTTGTTAGGTGGATATCCATCATTTGTATAGATGACAGAATCGATGGTGTGGAAATAGCCTGGCTGTGGCTAGATTGAGTCTCCAGGCTATGCAGGCAGGCAGAATGTGGGCTGGTATGTGGGGCAATCGCTCAATTTCAATCTCTCACTCCCCAGCCCTGATCGTCTAGCTTGAATTAACTCTGGCTGCTGTTTATTGGGATGAGGAAGCACGGCCGCCCCGGAATATCAAGCCACCCTCAGTCAGACAGAGAACTCATGCCACAACAACACTATCCAAACATCTTGTCCCTCCTAGCGGTGAACTGTCTGTCTGTAGCTGAATCTGTGTATCAGAAAGAATAGGCGAAGTTCTCGCTCAAAAAAGAAAAGCACAGGAGTTTATTTCACTTTAAGGTTAAAACGTAACGTTTCGCCCGCCAACTGTGTTATCTGTGTATAATACTGTCCCTGGTCTGCCTGAAGTGGATTCTGTGTAGAAAACTGCCTCTGGTCTGTGAGTATCTGTTGTTGGCTGGCTGAAGGGCTAACTACCAATGTCAAGAGCATATTTCTGATACAAGAGGCTGCTGAATTACAGCTTCAAGCTGGTCAATCAGTCTGACTCTTTTCACCATCCATGTGGGGAAATACACGTAATACTGTGCCATGTGACTGTAAGTAAAATGGGCTAGAATTCCAATAAAAGTGAATCATCAACCCTAAACCAAAATGCAATGACTTTTTATTTAATTTTTAATTGACTATCCAAAACATATAATAAACTTGCAGTGAAACCGCTCAACAACTACACCATACTAGTCACCCAACAGACTTCCATTCAGAGTGACACACAGAAGCATCCAGGGTCAATGCCCTGCTGAAGGACATGTTTACAGATCTCCCACCAGGCCAAAAAACGTGAACCCGAACCCTCCAAGGTCCCCCCCACAGTTCCCCAATAGCTGTCCCTCAACCATTCAAGACCCCTCCCACAGTCCCCCCCAAGAATAAAAATAAAAAATACTATTAATTCCATTCCCCACCCCCAAGAACCCCTCAATGCACCAACAACCAAGAGAATGAACTAAAGAGAAAAAAGAAAAAGACAGAAGAAAACAACAATGCAAAAACCATCATTCTATCTCCCGCACAGGAAGTCCACTCCAACTTGTCTCCAATTCCATATCCCAACCCTCAGCTTACCTCAGCCCATCTCACCTATCTCTGCTGGCCACCCTCTTTGGATTTCTATGCAACAAATATCTTTCAACAATGCTGTGATGTTTAACGTACAATTTCAATCTATCTAATCGAATAGAATCCACAGATTGCAAGTTGAAGATAAATACTTTTACTAAGAGTATTAGTATATTAGTAATTGACTGACCTGGTCTCTCCAGATCTCCTAACAGTACTATTTCTTGGGTCAATTTTAGATCAATGCTATGCATTTTCAGCTATTCCTGAACCTGAGACCAGAAACGGGTTACCTTAGGGAAATACCAAAATAAATGGTCTGTTGATTCTGTATCCTCACAGCAAAATCTGCAGAGCTTCGATGATTTTATGCCCCAAATATTCAACATTTTGTTGGTGGCAAGAATTCTAAGAAGTCTTGAATCTTGCGTTGTTTTATATATCAACACATACACCCTGTACCATGGAATCAGGACATCAAAAATCTCTTCCCAACTATTTTGCAAATTGTATGGCACAGTTGTCAACATCCTGGTCCTCAAATGAAACTAGTATACTTTCCTATTTATGCTATTTTTATTCCTCCGCCAGTTTTGATCCTTTATATTGGGCAGACAGACCAGTTCCCTACCTCCTCCAGCAGCCACCTGCCTTCTCCATTTTTGGGGTAATGCTGTAATCAATTGGTTGTACTCTTGGATTGAGCAGACCTTCCCGTACAATTCTGATAACTCAACCATTCCAATTTACAATATCATTTAAGAACAAATACCCTTTTCAAACATCTTTCCCATAAATACAGGTATTTTATTAACCAGTACATTTGAGTTCAGCCATAATATTTGTTGTAATATTTGTTCTATCTTTTCAGGGGATGAAATTGAAATTGTAGCCAGCTCTGCAATGCTTGTTTGAAAAAGAGAGATACTTTTTAATTAATCGAAAATGAGACAATCTGCACAAAGGCAAAAAGGTCATTTTTAAACAATGGATGAGCTTTTCTTAGCAATCTACTTGAGAACCATTTAGGGTTCAAGTAAAACGTTTGAATAAGTGAAGCTTTTAGAGAGAGGTTTAGTGCTTTTATATTTAATAATCTCAACCCACCCAATTCATATTCATTATATAGATATGCACGCTTTATTTTGCCTGGTTTAGCGTCCGAGATAATAGCGAAATATTTATTTTACAAGTTTTCTATTGAAATTCATTGTGGAGAGCTTATATATTTTGTGATATGAATACCAAGTATGTCTACTTCACCATTAATCCATTTTATAGGTAAACTGCAGGGTAATGTAAAAGTAGTATTTTTTAAAGATCCAATATGTAATATTGTACACTTATCATAATTAGGTTTTAGTCCACAGAGTACAGAAAAGTTATTTAGATCTTCAATGAGACGTTGCAGTGATCTAGCTTGCGGACTTAATATGAAACTTAAGTCATCGGCATACATGGACACCTTTGTTTTTTAAGCCTTGGATTTCTAATCCTATAATGTTGTTATTGGACCTGATTTTAATAGCTAGCATTTCGATGGCCATAATCAATAGATATGGTGACAGCAGACACCCTTGTTTAACTCCTCTTGACAATTCAAAACTCTCTGAGACGTAGCCGTTATTTACTATTTTACACCTGGGATTGCTATACATCATTTTTTACCCATTTTATAAGAGAATCGCTGAAATTGAAAAAATCCAGGCATTTATAAATAAAATACAGTATTACTTCATCAAATGCCTTTTCAAAATCTGCTATTAATACCAGGCCTGGCTTCTTAGATGTTTCATGATGTTCTATTATTTCTAGTAGTTGTTGTATATTATCTCCAATGTTATTGTCCATGTAAAAAACCTGTCTGATCAGGATGAACAATACCTGGTAAAACCTTTTTAATTCTGAGTGCTATGCATTTCGGTAGTATTTTTGCATCACAACATTGAAGTGTAAGGGGCCTCCAGTTTTTTAGATAGACTGGGTCTTTATATTTGTCATCTGGGTCTTGTTTTAATAATAGAGAAATCAGACCTTCCTGTTGAGTACCTGACAGACTACCATTTCTATAGGAGTAGTTAAAACAATCTAACAATGGAGCTTTTAGTATTTAAAAAAGGTTTGATATACCTCTACCGGTGTGCCATCAAGCCCTGGGGTTTTTCCAGACTGAAAAGATTGAATTGCCTCAAAAAGTTCTTCCTCTTTAATTTGGCCTTCGCACTGATCTTTCTGTACGTTAGTTAATTTTCAATTTTTTATATTATTTGGAAAGAATTCCTTACCGCAATGACTTAGTTTGTAGCATGTTTGCATCTCAGAGATACTCAGAGAAAAAGGCAGAAAAGACACCTCTACAAAACAAGCGTTACACCCTCAGCTTCTTTGACATGAGGAAACAGATCGATGCTGTGCTTCCAACTGCCATTGGCAGTGTCTTATTTGAATCACTATTTCTGCAAACAGCTTTTGAAGACAACATATTATATATCTGCCTATTCTATAGGACACCTCCAACATAACAATAACATACAGTACAGAGTATTGTAATATTGTCATGGCTGCTAGTGCTAACTGGTAAATTGTACGACAGAAATATCAAAATAGAGCAAACATTGGCTGGTAATGTTTTTACATGAAGGTGGCTTACTTTATCACCCTGCACCTCTGGGAAGTACAAAATGGATCTAATTTATTTTGGCTCCCCCAAGCTACTCGCCCTATAATAACAGTCAATAAGATTCAACCCAAGAAACATAATGGACAGATTTGTCATAGGAGTTGAAGATAACATTTAAATGCCTCTGATGGGGCCTCTGATGATGTTGAACTGCTTCACAGAACACACAAATACATTCTGTCACACTTGTGTGTAGGAACGGACCAAGGCGCAGCGTGAGTATTGTTCCACATCTTTATTTTGAATGTGAAACTTTGCAAGACAAATAATAAACTATAAACAAAACACAAACCGTGACGACAGAGGTGAAACATGCACTAACTCAAAAATAATCTCCCACATACACAGGTGGGAAAAACAGCTGCCTCTAATTGGGGATCATCCAAAAACCCCAACATAGAAAAACAGAAACTAGAACCAAACAACATAGAACTAAATAAACTAGATAAACCCCCCCAGTCACACCCTGACCTACTCTACCATAGAAAATAAGAGCTCTCTATGGTCAGGACGTGACACTTTCCCCTTTTTATAGGGTGGTGCATCTGAATCCTATTATACAATCTGCTTTAAAAAGGTATGTTTGTGCCTAAAATTGGGGTCTGTTTTGTTCTAGATAATTATCTAAATAATTGCTTAATGTCAACATAATGTATTATATGAAATATAATTATCTACATCAAAGGATAATTCATTTATGATATCATGGAAAATCAAACCTATGCAAATTTGAATATTTATAATAAGACTTAATAAAACTCTAAAACAAGGCAAATAGCCTCCTCCATTTTACAGTGTTTATAGCGGCCTCAAGATATTCCCATCCTGAGTCTGTTTGGTTCCTTGTTTTTCCTTGCCTTATTGAGACTTCAAAGGGTTTCTGATCCACCTAAGACCTCTCCATCACCACCCCTGGTCACCGGGTCCTGGAACTCAAGATCCCTTCCCTTCCACCATAACATGGAACCTCTAACTACAGCCAATGCCATCTAACTCTGCCAGCTCTGCATCATGCATTGTCCCCCATTCTTGACATAATTAACATAGTTCATATGATTAGGCTAAACGTAAAATCACTACATGGGATTTGTCTATCTCGTTTGAGTGGAGGGTAAAACAGATGAAAAGAGTGGTCTACATTTCACATAACACTTACCGTTTCCCCATGGGATAAAGTCCCCCCAAATGAAATAGTGGCCAGCTTGTATCCCTTTCTGTTTTGAGACCACCCACACAAAGCACTATCCCACCAAAACAGTAACATTACCCGTCAATGTATGTAAGAATCACAATTATTTCATAACGACTAATCTTTACATCAATACCAGCAGTGTACTTCACTTCTGGTCCTGGAGGACCAAAGTGTATAGAAGTTTGTTCCAGCTCAGCACTCAAACAATGGATTCAGATTATCTTGGTTTTGATGATTGGTAGATTTTTCTAATCAGATGTTAGCTAACAATATTATGGTTAGACTGGGACAAAAGTCTACACACTACAGTTGTTGAGTACCAGTTGTGAGGAATACTGGTTTATACTGTAGCATAAAACCAGGATCTGCTAATGTAAATGTAATCTTAGGGTAGGGTACAACCATACACTTCAGCAGAGCATAGTAAACGGAGAGGAGAACATGAGCTCTTTGCCATGATGTCGGAGCTTAATGTAACTAATATGCAGGATTCGTAAATTCTAAATTCACACGAGAGACACACGAGCAATGAGAGACAGAGACTATCCTCCGGGACAGAAGATACTTATGTCTGCCCGGAAACAGACAGCCATACATGGTTGTAACATACACAGAGATCGCATACCTACTACAGAGACTGCTAATGAGCTGTTACGACTAACTAGTGACTTAAAAAGTTAAAACGCCAAATGGCTTACATTTCTTTATAGTGCCACATCGTCATGTAGTTTCCCTTATAAACTAAGATATAACCACCAATAGACTGCGCAGGGGGGAGGCATTTGTTTTAGTCTTGCTTGGTCTTCGGTATTTTTATTTTAAAGGGAATTATTACATATATCACGGGCTGTGGTGTTGACTTATCCCAAAGTAATGCAGGAAGAGACTAAAACATGCCAGCAATATTTCTAAACAGATATGGGAGGCTTTACAGTACATACCAGGAGGATGGCCCATACTAGGAATCGGGAGAGGACGCAGACATCCTTTTTCCTGTAAAAAATTAGAATTTTTCCCGCCTGTGGAAATAAAGGACACTGATAAGCAGGCTAGGTATACAGGTCATTTAATCATTACTGATACTTTGAAGGAGAAAACAGGTTAGATGTAGTCGGTTAACTAAATTGGCCCATAAAGTGGATGTGGTTGTTGTGTGCCTCTGGTATGGCGGTCATATTTCTCATATCCCTTTGGTGCCAGATGTGGCGTGTAAGTCGCTGGCGCTCTCTGATTAATTTGGTGATGATGAATATGTCTCAGCTGAGGACATTAGCATGGGCAAACACAGACGAGGGGAGTGGACACCTGGCGTGTCGTCTAAGACTCGCTGACTGAAGAGCTCAGCGCTAACCGCCCACAGGGAATTGAGCTATGCGGCTGCTTTCGCATGGCAACTTCCCACTACGAAAACGGTTTAACACGACGTTGTCGCCATCAAAGTGCAAGAGTTGTTTCAAAGGCTCCCACCCTAAAAAACCCCCAAACTCCGTCCTCACCTTCCGATGACATTCTGTGTCAATAACGGAGAGCAGCTGTGCAGACATGAGGCGGGAAAATGTCCCTGAGACAACCTCCATTTTAGTAGACTACTGATTCAACCTTAGTGTTATGATGCAGGGACAAATCATCAAATCATCAAAAAATTAATTAAATATCCATACATGACCTTTGTTATTCAAGTTTTGAAATATCGTGAAAACACATGCATAAGTGGGCATTAAACCTTTGGCCTTTTTTTAAAGTTACGACTGAGGTACATATCTGGTAAAAACGGTACAAAAATATTGGGTCAAAAACTTGAGGTCTGCTCACTTGCATCCCCATGAATCCCATGACAATGGAGTTGATAGTACCCAGAACCCCCTCTGGGTCAAAGGGCTGGGTAGTACGATACATTGCCTGAAAAACACAACATGAGAAGAACTAACAAGTCATTTCCTATGGAGCAGGTTAATGTAAAGACAATTTCACTAATGTGAAAACATTTCTTTTGTATTTGTTTTGTAACAATGTGCTTGCCATTAGATTCCCTGCTTTTAGTTGATCTTTTTATCATTTGCTGACCTAAAAAGTGTTCAAATCTTAAATCTTAAATAAAAAATAGGAGAGAGAAAACTGTAATGCTCCTTACCTTGCATGTTGGCCAATGGTAGATGTTATCTCCCAATAACCACTTGTCAATGTACCCAGCTGCTCCCCCAGTACAGTTGGGATATAGGCCGTTATCCCCAATCCCACCAGCCCCTAAATAACCTCTTTTGGATACAAAAATCCTAGATTAGACTTCTACTGCCACATCTACAGTACCAGTCAAAAGTTTAGACACACCTACTCATTCAAGGGTTTTTCTTTATTTTTACTATTTTCTACATTGTAGAATAATAGTAAAGACATCAAAACTATGAAATAACACATGGAATCATGTAGTAACCAAAAAAGTGTTAAACAAACCAAAATATATTTTATATTTGAGATTCTTCAAAGTAGCCACCCTTTGCCTTGATGCCAGTTTTGCACACCCTTGGCATTCTCTCAACCAGCTTCATGAGGTAGTCACCTGGAATGCATTTCAATTAACATGTTTTTATTTGTATTTAACCTTTATTTAACTAGGCAAGTCAGTTAAGAACACATTCTTATTTACAATGACTGCCTACCAAAAGGCATCCTGTGGGGACGGGGGTGGGATTAAAATAAAAAATAAAATAAGGGCCTCCCGGGTGGTGAAGTAGTATAAAGCACTGCATCGCAGCGCTAGCTGTGCCACTAGAGATCCTGGTTCGAGTCCAGGCTCTGTCGCAGCCGGCCGCGACCGGGAGACGCATGGGGCGGCGCACAATTGGCCCAGCATCGTCCGTGTTATGGGAGGGTTTTGTGTCATCGCCCTCTAGCGACTCCTGTGGTGGGCTGGGTGCAATGCATGCTGACACGATCGCCAGGTGTACGGTGTTTCCTCCGACACATTGGTGCGGCTGGCTTCCGGGTTAAGTGGGCATTGTGTCAAGAAGCAGTGCGGCTTGGCTGGGTTGTGTTTTGGAGGACGCACGGCTCTCGACCTTCGCCTCTCCCGAGTCTGTACGGGAGTTGCAGCGATGGGACAAGACAGTAACTACCATTTGGAGACCACGAAATTGGGGTGAAAAAGGGGTAAAAAAATTAATAAAATAACATTTAATAAAAATATAGGACAAAACACACATCAAGACAAGAGAGACACCACAACATTACATAAAGAGACAACAACATAGCATGGCAGCAACACATGACAACACAGCATGGTAGCAACACAACATGACAACAACATGGTAGCAACACAACATGGCAGCGGCACAACATGGTAGCGGCACAAAACATAGTACAAACATTATTGGGCACATATAACAGCACAAAGGGCAAGAAGGTAGAGACAACAACACATCACGTGAAACAGCCACAACTTTCAGTAAGAGGGTCCATTGGTGTCCATCCAGGTGTGCCTTGTTAAAAGTTAATTTGTGGAATTTCTTTCCTTCTTATTGCGTTTGAGCGAATCAGTTGTGTTGTGACAAGGTAGGGGTGGTATACAGAAGATAGCCCTATTTGGTAAAAGACCAAGTCCATAATACGGCAAAAACAGCTCAAATAAGCAAAGAGAAATAACAGTCCATCATTACTTTAAGACATGAAGGTCAGTCAATACGGAACATTTCTTGAACTTTTAAAGTTTCTTCAAGTGTGGTCGCAAAAACCATCATGAGCTTTGATGAAACTGGTTCTCATGAGGACCGCCACAGGAAAGGAAGACCCAGAGTTACCTCTGCTGCAAAGGATGAGTTCATTAGAGTTACCTGCACCTCAGATTGCAGCCCAAATAAATGTTTCAGAGTTCAAGTAACAGACACATCTCAACATCAACTGTTCAGAGGAGACTGTGTGAATCAGGTCTTCATGGTTCAATTACTGCAAAGAAACCCCTACTAAAGGACACCAATAAGAAGATGACACTTGCCTGGGCCAAGAAACACGAGCAATGGACATTAGACCGGTGGAAATTTGTCCTTTGGTCTGATGAGTCCAAATTTGAGATTTCTGGTTCCAACCGCCGTGTCTTTGTGAGACGCAGAGTAGGTGAACGGATGATCTCCGCATGTGTGTTTCCCACCGTGAAGTATGGAGGAGGAGGCATGATGGTGTGGGGGTGCTTTGCCGTTGACACTGCCTGTGATTTATTTAGAATTCAAGGCACACTTAACCAGCATGGTTACCACAGCATTCTGCAACAAAACGCCATCCCATCTGGTTTGCACTTAGGGGGACTATGATTTGTTTTTCACCAGGACAATGACTCAAAACACACCTCCAGGCTGTGTAAGGGCTATTTGACCAAGAAGGAGAGTGATGGAGTGCTGCATCAGATGACTTGACCTCCACAATCACCTGACCTCAACCCAATTGAGATGATTTTGGATGAGTTGGACCACAGAGTGAAGGAAAAGCAGCTAACAAGTGCTCAGCATTTGTGGGAACTCCTTCAAGACTGATGGAAAAGCATTCCAAGTGAAGCTGGTTGAGAGAATGCCAAAGTGTGCAAAGCTGTCATAAAGGAAAAAGGTCACTACGTTGAAGAGTTTGTTTAACATTTTTTGGGTTACTACATGATTCCATGTACTATTTCATAGTTTTGATGTCTTCACTATTATTCTACAATGTAGAAAATATTAAAAAAGAAATAAAAACCCTTAGTGTGTCCAAACTTTTGACTGGTACTGTACATCTAATCACACCACACATATTGTACAGTGTATGTTGATGAGAAAGACAAGGACAATAGTAAAAATGGTTTTCATTCACTCTGACAATCAACATTTAATCAAACATACTCAGCTGCCTTGGGAGGCACAACAATGCCAGGCAGGGTCAAGCACAGAGGAGAGAGGAGCACAGAACAACTGAAAAGGAGGAACAGGAGTGGAGCACAGAGAGGACAGAGACAGGGAGGAAGGAGAGGGAGGAAGATGGATCCTCTGCCTTGGTCTTAATGTACATGACAGACTGAGATTGGCTAATTATCCCCTCTGAAGCAACAACCACTGACCCTTAAATCACAGTGGCTTATAACACCAGCTAGCTAGCACAACACATGCTGCACAGTGCACACTAACACCTGCCCAGTTACAGTCACAGACACAACCACAGCCACAACATCATCCCAGTTTACTGGTCCAAATATCACATCACCACAGCATGTATAAATATCGAAAATAATTGTATTCATTGTCATCACTCCTTGGCTTAAAAATGATTTATACGGTGTCCATATTAGGACAGTCACCCATCAAAATCCCATGGATGTGTGACTTTGTCATAATCTGGACACCACAATCTAGGTACTGTATATTGTAGAGAAGATAATTGTTTATTGGATTTGGTACATCACATAGGGATAATCTATCAAGGTCTTTATAATGATAATCACATGATAAACTGAAAAACCTTTTGAGTGTGTGTATTCAGGCATTTGACTTACGTGGGGCAGTTAGGCACAGGCAATAGAAAGGTGAGACACAGCCATAATGTCTCCAGGAGAATAATGAAGATCCACTCTGGCCAATACAAGACCACATCCTGGACAGGGTCCCACCAGCGATCCTACAGTTAGATCAAGCAAAATTCATGTAATTGCCACATTCAACTTGGCGTAGTCGGCAGGATGTCATTTTAGGGAATAGCACCCTAGCTTGCCAAGTGTTACATAATGCAAAAACCAGCGCGTAGCAACCACCTACACTTTCTATGGTCTTATAAGGTTGCTTTCCAGCGTGTAATTACTGATGAAAACGAACTTGACAAAGTCAGAGTCTCACCCTGCTCAGTGGGATCTCTCTCATGCCACAGAAAGTCTGCATCAGAGACAGTATGAAGTAGGTGAATCCCAGACGCTGGAGGACTCCAGGGATTCTCAGCCAAGACCAAGATACTGTAACACAGAGAGAATGACTCTTCACACAGACCTGTGATCATAGACCAGAACACTGACCAGAACACTGTAATATAGCCAGTGTCGCCAACACAGAGAAATGGCTATATTCTGGGCTGTGACTTTTGGTCATATCCTCATAAGCCTGCAACAAGAACTGCAATAAATATATGTACAGTACAAAAGCTCCAACTGTCTGGAGTTATACTTTTATGCTGGAGTTATAGGCTATACACTGAGCATTGACATAACAACAAAATGAAATACAGACATTCTTGAAACGGTGCATAACTATTTCTGATGTCTTAAGCTAATATTTGCACAGGAAAGGAATAGCATCAACCATTGACAGCTGGGCGACCACAATAATTATGTTCCATGAGGGAGGATATGGGTGGAAATGTGTGTCTTCGGATGTCGAGGTGCGTGTCCGGGAGGTGGAAGGCTCATCAAAGATTCCCAGTTATCTCCAGGCCCAGGCAAATTGGGGAGGACATGAATGGCCTTCAGTTCAGCGATTGATGATAATCTCCACATTAGTTAATAGAAAATCTCTTTGCGGCACAAAGATCATTCCAAAAATATAGAATCCCAATCATTGATCTGGACAAATCAAATAAGAAGCGGAAATGTCTTTTTCCACAAGAAAAGAGGAAGCGCTTTGGGTGACTAATAGCATGTTTGTTAAGTCCGTAGGTTACACACCTATGAGATTGGTCCCTTGTCTCTGCTATCTCTCACAACACTCATCATTATCAAGTTCAATATGCAAGCATGAAACATCCACAAAGGTTACTTTGAAGTTATGGCTACTGCATGTTCTTTATGAGTCATGCATCAGTATTAACCCTTTACACTTGTGAGAATTGGTCTATATGGATAGGGGTAAATTGAAATGTTTCTTACAGAAGAAATATGAAATGCTTATGCATAGCCATGGTAGAAATTGAAATGGGGAAATTATGATATTATAATATGGAAAAAAGGAATTGGGACTCCCAATCACGGCTGGATGTGATACAGCCTGGAATCGAACCAGGGTCAGGAGTGATGCCTCTAGCACTGAGATGCAGTGCCTTAAGACCGCTGCGCCACCCAGGAGCCCTCATATGGCTTTAATCAATATATTCTGAGTATAAGCTTGTTAAAGATGAAAATTCTAAAAGAAGTCAGAGAGTTTTACCGGTTGGAAGTGGCGAATTATTGCAGAGTGGAAATAAATGGGTTCCTGAATAAAATAAAGCATAGTGACGAAGAATCAAATGGAAGGACATTTTATGGAGTGGGACTTGAATCAAAGTTGAATACGGGAAATGTATCCAAACCCCGCAATAGGTTAGGCTATTAGTGTACATGCAATCACCTCATAACAGCTAAAGCTGACTTGCGCTCCAAAAACTAAAACCAACCTGCATATCGGCAGTAAAGCTAACCTTCCCATTTGAACAAACGACTGGTCATTTTGATTGGATAAAAACACATCAAAGGTCAACACCTCTTCATGTGACCACAAGAGCTGTATGCATATTGAACAGATCGAAGCACCACCATTTCCTTATTAGATCAAACCCAGGGTTAGACATGACAAGGGCATCATGGGGAGGGCGGAGAGAGACAGGGGCAAAACAACACTGTCTACAGTGGTTGATGGTAAAACTCATGATCTTGTTATGAGAGGTTTTACACTACATAGCATCTACAGTCTACAGCTGGTACCATGTAACACTATCTGTTGAAAATGTCCATTACAGCAACACTGGTTGTTTTTGCTCAAATCCTTTTTTTTTTGTTAAATGTCCCCTGATGCTGTGTTCCCCACTGTGAGGAATAACAATATATTTTTTAACCCGGTTACAGAGACATCCACCCAGGAAAGTCCATTAGCGCCAGGGTTAGCTAATGTGTGAAGGGCGCCCGTTCTGACCCTCGCGGACAGTAATAACTCCACATTGTCCCGACAGCTTTCCTCATTTAACCCTGTCACGTCTCTGGCAGCCAGCCGCTGCCCGCTACCCTATGCTGTCAGACTTCATAATCATAATCCAACAGGGGCTTTACATAAGAAAAACATTGCAATTGTTCCAGCATTTAGCATGGCGACCAAGAACAAGATCTAGGAAACATTGAACTCTACAGTTTGTAATGAAGATACACTATATATACAAAAGTATGTGGACACCCCTTCAAATGATTGGATTCTGCTATTTCAGTCACACCCGTTGCTGATCGATGTATAAAATCAAGCACACTGCCATGCAATCTCCATAGACAAACACTGCCGGTAGAATAGCCTTACTGAGCAGCTCAATGACTTTTAACGTGGCACCGTCATAGGATGCCACCTTTCCAACATGTCAGTTCATCAAATGTTGCCCTGCCAGAGCCACACAAGTTCACAGAACGGGACCGCTGAGGGCTGAAGCGCATATAAAAATAATTTGTCCTCATCTGAACTCACTACAGAGTTCCAAACTGCCTCTGGAAACACAATAACTGTTTGTCGGGTGCTTCATGAAATGGGTTTCAATGGCAGAGAAGCCGCACACAAGCCTAAGATCACCATACGCAATGCCAAGCATCGGCTGGAGTGGTGTAAAGCTTCCCGCCATTGGAAGGGAAAGGGAAAGGGGGATACCTAGTCAATTGTACAACTGAACATCTTCAACTGAAATGTGTCTTCCACATTTAATCCAACCCCTCTGAATCAGATAGATGCGGGGGGGCTGCCTTAATTGACATCCACGTGGACTCCGGAGCAGTGGAAATGCATTCTCTGGAGTGATGAATCCACAGGATGTTGGTGGCATCTTAATTAGGGAGGATGGACTCATGGAGTGGAATACATCAACACACATGGTTTCCATGTGTTTGATGCCATTCCATTTACTCCATTCCAGCCATTATTATGAGGCGTCCTCCCCGCAGCAGCCTCCACTATCACGCTTCACCATCTGGCAGCCCGACGGACGAATCTGGCTTTGGCGGATGTCAGGAGAACTCTATCTGCCCCAATGCTTAGTGCCAACTGTAATGTTTGGTGGAGGATGAATAATGGTCTGGGGCTGTTTTTCATGGTTCAGGCTAGGCCCCTTAGTTCCAGTGAAGGGAAATCTTAACGCTACAGCATACATTGACATTCTAGACTATTCTGTGCTTCAAACTTTGTGGCAACAGTTTGGGGACGGCCCTTTCCTGTTTCAGCATGACAATGCTACAGAAATGGTTTGTCGAGATCGGTGTGGAAGAACTGGACTGGCCTGCACAGAGCCCTGACCTCAACCCCATTGAACACCTTTGGGATGAATTGGAACGCGGACTACGAGCCAGGCTTAATCGCCCAACATCAGTGCCCCGACCTCACTAATACTCTTGTGGCTGAATGGAAGCAAGTCCCCGCAGCAATGTTCCAACATCTAGTGGAAAGCCTTCCCAGAAGAGCGGAGGCTGCTATTGCAGCAAAGGGGGGACCAACTCCATATTAATGCTCATGATTTTGGAATGAGATGTTCGACGAGCAGGTGTCCACACACTTTTGGTCATGTAGTGTATCTAATGGTATCTAAATAATAGTTTTCCAAACTCATCATGGTAAGGTCATATGGAAACAGGAAGATACTGGTGGGGAAAGTTTGTAATGACTTGCTACAGATTCAGCTCCTGAACTGCTTCAATGGCAAGTTTAGTTTTCTAACTTTAATTACTTACTGCATGTTTCATTACTCCCATATGTTTCTGGTGCATGCACGGTTATGATTTAGGGTTCACGACGTTCCTTGGTAAATCAAACAACATTTTTTGTAAAAAAAAGTGTGTATACCTACATAATCCATCCTTTGGAGAGTAGTTCATGAAACAAAAGCCGATAAGGATGAGGACCACAGTTCTCCATGTTAGCTTGCGTATTATCTGCCGACGGCTAACTCCCTTTTTCTGCATGGAGGTGAAGGCCAATACTACAGACGTCCCAATGATGAACACAAACCTGAATGACACACACAGTGAAACATTACAGTACTCAGAGACAACTCAATTAAAGGGACATTGCACTCGGATGATCAAAGTTTGACAGATGTTTTCCTACCTCAAAAGCACTCTAATATCAAGATAAATCTATGTCCCACACCTTCAACTGTGTTTGTCCAGCTGTGCTTCAACCCCAAAGGAATGTATAAGATAAGCACCGCAAGTCTAGGAATTACATGATGCTTATCGTGTCCATTCATTTTGGATTGTGGCTTATAGCTGAATCTACAAAACAGATGACAATTATGAGGTTAAAAAAAAAAAAAAAATTGGACAAACTTTGATTTTGGAGTGTAATATCACTTTAATTAGCTACAATACCGAAGGATAAAGGATAATCTTGCTGGTCAAAGGGTCTAATACCATTTCCGGATAACAAATATAAATCTACAATTCATTGTATTCTTTGTCATGTCTATCCTAATTACTGCCCTGATATGTAAGCTGATTGCTCTGCTAGATAGGCTATACTGCTACAGTGATATACACCCCACCCATATAAAGTTCCTGACTATGACGCCCCGCATCTAATCGCGACATTACCCCTCTGTGTTGAATAAACATTTGGGACTGAACAATTTAGTGCATAATATTCAATAATATTCAGTGTTAAACAAGTGTCTGTATGTCTGAGCAAAGGAGCCCTAACCACACACTGTCAATGAGTTATCAAATTGGTTGAAACGAAAGGTAATTGAAACACCATGCGTGTTATTGTAGTGTTAGTTACTGTGCAGTGCTAATCAGAGATCATGTGATCGGTGTGAACTACTTGACTGTGTTCGCAACGCAGGAGCATAATTAGCTCGTAGCGTGTGCAAGAGCTGCCTCTGCTCATGCCTGTAATAATTCTACAGTGATTCTAACAGTCGTTGCAGTGAAACCCACCAAGGCATCACAAGATCAGCCACAGTAAGACCTGGAACAAAGAGACATGCTTATAGGTCACAAGGATCAATACAGATGGATAGACCAAGCAGACAGACACAGACAGACAGACCGTATTCATACTGTCACAAGTGCATGATTAAATATAGCCATTCAGTCAGAGAAACTGTGAGAAACGAAACGTACAGTATACCTACTATGCTATTAAAGATCTATAGTTCTTGGTCTTCTGTCCAGATAACCAAGATTCGCAATACAAACTGGGCTCCACTCCAAAACAGCCTGGCCGTTTGATTAATAATCATTTATTCAATGCCCCTGAAGTCATATATATATATTTTTTGCTTTTATAGTTGGACTTTCAGACTGAGTGATTTATAAACGTCCAAACCTCCATGACGGTTGGAGCCACGAAGTTATATCAAAATCCATCAACTTTCCATCGGGATCTATACGATTCAGCCGATGTGATGAAGGGGCTATTATGAAGCTTAAATTGAGTTTCCCTTTAAATACTGTTGGAGATGCATTTGGTAATAGTCTCCATTAAGATTTAACATGCAACCCTCCCTCCTCATCTTCCCCTAGGTTGTTAGTGTTATTGATCCATCGGGAGGGTCCTTGATGGCCTAGATAAGAAATTACACCATTGCCCTCCTTGCTGGTTTGAGCCTGAATTTACAGTAGAATTTGATCATGGAGAGAGTTTGGTGTGTATGGTGTGGTGATGTATGTTAGAATTGTATACTAACCATTCCAAGGTGCATGTTCAAATATCCAGTACCCTCCACCTCCATAGTTCACAAAAACCATGATTGTCAGGGAAAGTCTATAAATATTGAAAAAAATATATAGATTTCAGTTGAACATGTAACCAGCTGGTAGGCTAGCATTGTTATTATTGGACATTGACACCTAGCATGAAATGATAAAGAAAATGTTGGTACAGTACATAACTACTCTGTTTTACATAATTTACTTTTAATAATGACATGACTTCTGAATCAAAGATCAAAAGGCCAAGGGTGGGTATATTCTCAGTGGTGTAAAGTACTTATGTAAAAATACTTTTGGGGTATCTGTACTTTACTATTTATATTTTTGACAACTTTAACTTCACAAATTCCTATAGAAAATAATGTACTTTTAACTTCATGCATTTTCCCTGACACCCAAAAGTACTCTTTACATTTTGAATGCTTAGCAGGACACCAAAATCGTCCAATTCACACACTTATCAAGAGAACATCCCTGATCATCTCTTCTGCCTCTGATCTGGCGGACTCACTAAACACATGCTTTATTTGTAGATTATGTCTGAGTGTTGAAGTGTGCCCTTCGCTATCCGTGAATAAAAAAACAAGAAAATTGTGCCGTCTGGTTTTCTTAATATAAGGAATTTGAAATGATATATACTTTATCTTTAACTGGGTGACTATTCCTTTTACTTGAGTCATTTTCTATTAAGATATCTTTATGACAATTGGGAACTTTTCCCACCACTGTATATTTTCACACACCGAAACGTAATACAAGAAAATGCAATCTAAGCATAATGAATCACTCAGGAAATGAACACTTGTCCTCTAGATCTACTCGTGCAGGACTGCTGACTAAAGACTTTGACTCTAATTTATGATACACTTATAACTTAGTGCTCGCGAGGGCCGCTGAAACACAGCATACATGATGGAATACCACACTGAATCAGCCACTACTGGAGACGGGTGTTTGTATCACATTTCAGAAAATGGGTATTTACATTTACATTGCACAAATTTGCTTCACAGGTATAGTGCCGTAGCTTTCGCATGTGGCAGATTCACTCCTTTCAGCAGCTATAAAATACAATTTCTGCTTTTGATTCATGAGTAATGTTAATGGAATAAATAAAACATTATTTGAGGACCATAAAGCAAGCACCCAGTAGAGGTGATCTGATAAGGTGCACTGTGTCTACCTCAGCTTGAGCCTCGCTTGTTTTTCTGCCCAGATTCAATTAAGAAGCACACCAGAAGCCATTACTGCTCCTTTTAGCCCTAACCTGCTGATACAAGATTTGAATCTGGCACTATCATCTCAAAAGGGATATTAAAGCCAAGCGAACTCTGTTGCATACACACATACATATACACAGGCACACACGCACACATACATTCATGCTCGTATGCGCACACATGCGCGCATGCGCACACATGCACGGAAACACACGTCGCATGCGTCCTCATTCCCGATTGTAACGAATACGTCCATTAGTTGTCATAGAGACAGAGACAAAGGTTAAGTCATTTTCCAGATGAGGCCTGTGTAAATTGCTGCAATATAACGACTTATTGCCAATCTTCTAAATTAAATGCATTTGGTGTCTGACTCTCTGGCCTAAATCTTTGAGAGAACCATTTTAGTCAGATTAAATTACCAATTCCTAATCCTTCCAAATGCCTTATGAAATTGGCTTGTGACAGAGGGCAAAAGATTGTGATTATTAAGCTATTTTACAGTACAAAACATGAGCACTTCACTCATTTAGTTCAAATTCCAATGATTGTCAGGTTAAAGCACCTAATTTGAATAGACTTGATTGTTGTCGTTTTTACCACTTTATCAGCAAATGGAATAGTTGAAGCTTCTCAGCATACTAATAACAATTCTGTGATAAACAGTTTGACGAACACCAGCCAGATACAGGTGAATGACAACAAAACACCACCTAGCTTCTATACAAAACACAGACACAACTTCAAGACTAATACAGGGGTTATCATTGCATAAAAAAATACAAGTATTACAAAGTGGGATTAAAATGGATTTAATTGAGATTTTTTGTCAACAACCTACACAAAATACTACAATTCTAAAAAAGATTTTACGAATTTAATGAAAAAGTATTCACCCCCTGAATCAATACATGTTAGAAACACATTTTGCGGTGATTACAGCTGATTACAGCAGTTTCTTTCCTGTCCTGCAGCTCAGTTCAGAAGGACAACTGTATCTTTGATGTGTCAGGGTGGTCATCCACAGCATAATTATTAATTGACCACACTTAAAGAGATATTCAATGTCTGATTTGTTGTTGTCAGCCACCTATCAATCAATCCCCTTCTTTATGAGGCTTTTGAAAAGCTCCTTGGTCTTTGTAGTTGAATCGGTACTTGAAATTCAATACTTGACTGAGGGACCTTACAAATGTTGTTTGATTGGGAGACAGAAGAACGCTGATTATTTCACACAGAGTGAGTCCGTGTAACTTATTATGTGATTTGTTAAGCCACATTTTACTCCTGCACTAATTTAGGCTTGACTAAACAAATCGGGTGAATGCAATGACTATATTTTAGCTATTTAATTTGTATTAATTTGTAAACCTTTGTATCATTTTCTTTTCACTGACATTATGGAGTGTTTTGTGTAGATCAATGACAAAAAAAGACAATTAAATATTCTTCAATCCCACTTTGTAACGCATCAAAACATGGAACAAAATCAAAGGGGGTTAAGACTTATTATATCCACTGTGGATGCGCTTGGACAATAATACCATCACATTTTGGGGGTTTTGATCTCTTTACATGCATCAGCAATTAGGCTTTAAGTTCTATACACCGCCTCTTTAGCTTACAAGCAAATGGATGGCTACACTCAATCACTATTTAGTATTGAGTTACTTACTTTATCGCTAGCCACATCAAGTACATGGAAACCCAATCTAGTCATAACAAATGTCTAGTACTTGAGAGGAAATGTCATGCTGCTTATTTCAGTGGCCAAATATGAAAGCACAGAATGAAAAGTATACTGTCCTCTCAATAAACATCCACCTATCGATCAAGTCTATTCATAACATTGGTGCACGTACAGTGCATTCAGAAAGTATTCAGACCGCTTGACTTGTTCCACATTCTGTTACGTTACAGCCTTATTCTAAAATGGATTAAAAAACATTATCCTCATCAATCTACACACAATACCCCATAATGACAAAGCGAAAACAGGTTAGTATACATTAAAACAATTCAAAAACACTCCTGCGTTTTCTTGGCTGTGTGCTTAGGGTCGTTGTCCTGTTGGAAGGTGAACCTTCACCCCAGTCTGAGGTCCTGAGCGCTCTGCAGCAGGTTATCATCAAGAATACTTTACTACATTCATCTTTCCCTCAATCCTGACTAGTCTCCTAGTCCCTGAAAAACTTCCTCCAGATGTGACGCTTGGCATTCAGGACAAAGAGTTCAATCTTGGTTTCATCAGACCAGAGAATCTTGTTTCTCATGGTCTGAGAGTCCTTAGGTGCCTTATGGCAAACTCCAAGCAGGCTGTCATGTGCTTTTTACTGAGGAGTGGCTTCCATCTGGCCACTCTACCATAAAGGTCTGATTGGTGAAGTGCTTCAGAGATGGTTGTCCTTCTGGAAGGTTCTCCTATCTCCACAGAGAAACTCTGGAGCTCTGTCAGAGTGACCATCGGGTTCTTGGTCACCTCCCTGAACAAGGCCCTTCTCCCCAGATTGCATAATTTGGCCAGGCGGCCAGCTCTAGGAAGAGTCTTGGTGGTTCCAATCTTCTTCCATTTAAGAATGACGGAGGCCACTGTGTTCTTGGGGACCTTCAATGCTGCAGAAATGTTTTGGTACCCTTCCCCAGATCTGTGCCTCGACACAATCCTGTCTCGGAGCTCTACAGAAAATTAATTCGACCTCATGGCTTGGTTTTTGCTCTGACATGCACTGTCAACTGTGGGACCTTAGAAACACAGGTGTGTGCCTTTCCAAATCATGTCCAATCAATTGAATTTACCACAGGCGGACTCCAATCAAGTTGTAGAAACATCTCAAGGACGATCAATGGAAACAGGATGCACCTGTGCTCAATTTCGAGTCTCATAGCAAAGGGTCTGAATACTTATGCAAATAAGATATTTCTGTTTTTAATTTTTTATAAATTTGCAAACATTTCTAAAAACCTGTTTTTGCTTCGTCATTATGGGGTATTGTGTGTAGCTTGATGAGGAAAACCATTTATTTAATCCATTTTAGAATAACGCTGAAACGTATCAAAATGTGGAAAAAGTCAAGCGGTCCGAATACCTTCCGAATGCACTGTAACTATCTTTGTTATTCATTATATGAATGCCAGAATGTAATGTTAACATGGTAGCCCTAACTATGCTATATGACGTGAGTTTAGGTGACAATGGTTAAACGTCGCTATTTTGTCATATTCTAATGAGACATGTTATTGGCTCAGCCCCCTGGTTCCATTTGTAAGTTACACTATCCTGTTTTGCTGTAATTGTTGTTGCATCTTCAATTTATTACAACTAATCTTTAGTGTAATCTTCAAAATAAGTGAAACGGCTGAAGGCTTTTAGAAGTGCCACAAGACTAAAATCAAGATCCTTTTAGAAAAATGTAAACGCAAGCAAAGTTAAGCTGTTCTCTATAACTCATGGTAGTGGAGTCTGAGGAATGAGCTGAGAAGTCTTTCAGAGGAGAAGAAACCCCTTTGGCTTCAAAAATGTACCAGCCTTCATGGCAGATGACTGATGCCTCTTTTCCTCAGTGAAAAGTTGTTACTTACTGGGATCTGGATCATAACTCATCCAGCTAAGGTGCATTGGAACGTTAATCTTGAGCCCCGAGTTGTGCTTTGATAAAGCGCGTCTCGAGGTATAGGACATTCAATTGATACAGGAACCAATATGAGAACATCGATATGTTACAGATTGTTTCAGCGGTACATCTTCTCAGGCAAATGTAACTTTGTGTTACATATGATAAAATCCGGTAACTTTACTTGAAGAGAATATACATTCATACAATGCATTCATAACATCTTTATGAAACCAGTCGTAACACCTTTATGAGCGTTGCAGTATCAGTCATAAAACGTTTTAGCACGTTTATTCAACATCACTCATAACAAGCTTTCAAAAATAAACGTTTCTTGAAATAAATCTTTATTTCATTTCACCATTGTACAATGGAAATGTGATACTGCTACAGTACCCAACCCTCTGTCACACTATTCACGTAACAGGCTGGGAGCAGCATAGGGTTGGTGGTCAGTGACAGTGTGCACTGTGTGTTTTGCATCCTCTCTTGAGATCTTTCAATTTGGCAAGATGCCACCGGGTAAGCAGCCATCGGAATGATCAATATTATCATATTGAATTATGAACTTTTTTTGTGACGATACCTGGGACAAGTTGGATCTGAAGTAAACAGAGGGCCCGGCCTACCCGGCCTAAAGCGCCTTCTGCTCTGGAGCACCATTCGTAAACGTCATGTTATTCCTTCATTGTGTTTTCTGCCAATAACAGCCAGAAACAAGTGTTATTAGGATAACACATGGGTTGGGTGCTGAGGCTGTGGAAATAAAAATGTCAGTTGTACAATGGATACATGAAGATCTATTTCAGTGTTACTGATAACTTTTAGTTCCGTAATGAAAAGGGACTTTTATTTTTGAAAACTCCTGATGAATGATATTGAACAAATGCATTAGGAAGGTTGTTATGAATCTGTATTATGAAGGTTGTTATGAATCAACCCATGTTGTACGTCCCCCATCCACACTAGCACCAGAGTCCTTCTGTCTTCTAGTACGAGCCATAACTACAGTAATGTGTCATTACAGTGACATATAAGTAAATGTTACCGTCGCTGACATATGTTAGCCTTCATTTCAACATTCTGATATGTTTCTGATGAGACAGGTCTGTCGTTGATTATATGTGAAAAGCCCAGAGTGAAGTTACTGCTTAGTGTCAGGGAACAGTAGTAAGAACACTTGTTTTCACAAGCTTCTAATTGGGCCTTTAACTTGTACTTGTATTCTCTAGAGCATGTGAAAATGTGATTTATTACTACGATTTATTATACGGCAATGTATCTACTAGGGCTGCGGATTGCCAGGGACTTCACGATGCGACGTTATCGCGATACTTAGGTGCTGATACAGTATGTATCGCGATTCTCACAATTCTGCATGTATTGTGATTTGAATCCTGCATTTTAATTGTGATTTGATGTTCCCGAACATATCGCTCACGATGTGTCTGCTGCAGAGGGACAAGAGAGAGAGCATGAGGAAACGAGTTCTGATCAGTCAGGGAAATAAAAGCGCTGAAAACATGCTCGCTCACCATTTCAAAAGAAGACGTAGAGAAGAACAAGCTATAGGATGAAAAATACAGGCGTTTTGGCGCAGGTACAGCCAAATGGTGCTAGCTAACGTTACCTATAGTACAGTAGCGTTAGGATTTCTACAGTAGCGTTGGGATTTTTACAAATCGATACTTGGATTCAAATATCGATATATCATCTCCCACATTTTTTTTTTATATGTAACTGTATTGATTTTCTTCCCCAATCACTAGTATCTACATCATGGTCATTTCCTGGTAACTAAAAGCATTTTGAAACAACGTGATGATGAGCAGTTTCATTTTCCCGGTTGAGGAAGGCTTGATATGTTGATTTGAAGATATACAATCGGACCAAAATAATATTAAGTCAGCTTGAGCAGATACAGCGAATGAGATTTCAACATTTACAAAATCATCAGATGAAGGGAGCAGATATGGAGAAGTCTGCATGATACTAAAAACCTGGCTCTGGAAAGCTCTTTCCTTTCTATCCCAGCTGTAGATCTATGGCTCAGTGAATATGTGCTGATATGTTGATGGTATTATTACATCAATTATTTGGCGAAGGGGAGGTCAAACCCACGCCAGCTTCCTGTTTCCAGAAGGGCGTGCTTTGTGTTTGCCCCGAGGCCACTATTAAGTAGAGCAGGGATCCAAGATTAAATCACACCACTCCTGTCCAACAGAAATACTCTGTTCTCAACCATAGATAGACAACAAGATATTACAAATCATGCCCAAAGCGATTGCCTGAAAACAAAGGCTCAAGTGACCATGTAACCAGACAGTGACCCGTATAATATGTTGTTATACAATACATACTTTTGTGTTCTGTATAACTTCAGCATGCCTATGATTAGTCTGAAATCAATTTGCATGTAAACAAGCCATACGTGGCGACAGAGAGATAAACAGTCAATTCCATGTACGTACCCTCGGAAAGTATCCAGTGAGCGCAGTCGTGTTGGCTTTGGTTGGGCAGTGTTAACCTCATCCCCACAACCTTGGGTTTCATCCTGAACAAAAGCATTTCAGTTAACAAACTTTCATTTTGGGGGGTGCTACTTTACATTAGGCCTTATACCAAAGTACAAGCCAGTGTAATAACCTGTTATAACCATGTAATAAGCTAGTGAGTACAGCACAAGCAGTTATGACTTACATACTTGTTGCACACTACATAAGTTACACCTGAATAAATAAATACCCTTGAATCATGTAAACAGTACAGTATGTAATGTTCACTGTTGGCAAAAAATGCGATTTTGTTTGGTTGAAATCCATAGTCAAATCATGCTTACTTGATATTATCGCCTCTGCTAGTGTGTAACAAACCCAAAGAAAACTTGAATTTGCAGTTGAGTCAGATTGATCCAGTTGGACTTGTATGTCTCTATCCTTCTTTCTAGCCTTGCTGAGTAGTAGTTGGCCACTTCTTCCTTGTTTTTTAAAGAGCGGGCTTGGATTACTCTGGCCTGCTGCCCTCCCAGTTTGAATTCCCTGGCCTGTTGGCCTCCATGCAGCAGTTTGGAGGGCCAGAGCAGGAAGACACTAGCACTAATTCTGTATGATGGATCTGACTGCCATCACAAGAGCATATGGGAGATGAAGGCCTCTTCCTCGAGAAGATGAGAGGAGCTATTCATGCTCTCCAAAAACACGCAGGAGCCTGTCAGGCTGTCACGTCATGGACCAAGACAAGATGATAGATACAATGCTTGATCTATCACTAATGTAGGTCTGCTGACTCTGCTAACATTTGTATCAATTATCATATTAGTATCTCACAAATGGCTTAGTGACCGGAGTCTGGAGGCTTTCATTCATTCAAATGCCTCTTAAACTTAATAGAAAAAGTGCATGAAAACATTTCAATGCATTTGGCAGATCAAAGCTGAAGTTGAGTTTAGATTCCAGAGGACAATGAATTCTATAAGATAAGTGATGTTTTGGATGTAGAAACATAATGTATTGTACAGAGAAACACAGGGTTAAATCCTAATTTGAGATTTGCGTTGTGATAAGTGAATATGAATACTATACTTACATCCATTGCATGTTGCGGTCCTTCACGACGAATGGTCTTGATAAGCTTTGTCGTGCAACGCCTCCTGTAAACAGAAAACAAGGCGCTTCAACTGTCACAGCACGTCAGTTTGGCTTCAGATCAAAGCGCACATTTTTTAGAAAGTCCACTGTAAAATGATTTGAAATACAGTACCTGTACAGGTAGGGAGCAACGACACATAGGAGAGCAATAAGTGCCAGTAGAAGAGCTGCCACCAACAGGGCTGTACAACAAGGTCAAAAGAGTATGAGTCAGTGGAGGGCACTTGCGAATAGGAAGCGGGGGAATGGATCTCCCTTGTAAATTTGGGACACATAAAAAAATAATAAAACATATATTTTTTTAAATAATACTAGTAAATAAAACTATCCAAATAATGAGTTCATAATTGAATATAGTTTAAATTACCCAAATCCTTTCTGACTGAACTGACGAGAGAAACCAGACAACAACTTCCTATGTTACATCCCTGCCCAGTCTGGATGTTCATGTCAGGAGAGTTATATACCCCTCTATCAAAACAGGATCTGACTAGGGATTGGAGGGCGAACTACCACTTCCAGGCCAGCTCAAACGATTTTCTCCCCATTGTCAGTCTCTAAGCTCCCCAGTGGCTTACTGTCACCCAACCAGGTGATCCCTCAAGGGACAAACACAGCCCAATATGAAATTCTAGACCAATCCATCACAGAGCAGTCGATCTATGTAATCTAAGGGACAGTAGAGTACAACCCCCCCCCCCCTCAGTGTGCCTGGCACCTACTATCATAACCTGTTCAAAGGCACTTAAATCTTTTGTCTTGCCCATTCACCCTCTGAATGGCACACAAACACAATCCATGTCTCAGTTGTCTCAAGGCTTAAAAATCCTTCTTTAACCGTTCTCATCCCCTTCATCTACACTGACTGAAGTGGATGTAAAAAGTGACATCAATAAGGGATCATAGCTTTCACCTGGATTCACCTGGCCAGTCTGTGTCATGGAAAAAGCAGGTGTCCTTAATGTTCTGAACACTCAGTGTATGTCAGGGGCTGGGCCACGGAAAGAATAGTGATATTGCCTTCTTGGATAGGTTAATGTGCTAAATTGAAAGATAATAGCCATACAATATATAAATATATCAATTGGCCAAACAAGAGTCATTGACCTATAGAATATGAAAACAGCTATGTAATTAGAGGACTCAAAGCAGAGGGGACAGGAAATGCAGTGCTCCCTGTTTGTCGTAGAGTGGAAAAACAAACACAGAGCCCGTTGAATACACACCATGACATCCACTCTAAACAAAGACTACGCACGGGATCCCTTCTGAAAAAGACCTTCATGACTCTCAAAACATGGAGAGGGTAAAGTCCTTAATCCTCAACATTGAAATGTGATATGAAAGGAAATTGTGTCCTGGTTAAAATAATCAAATCGCTTTACATATGTACAGTAGAGTCATCTTCATTGTCAGCTAAATAACTTACAGATTCGGGATCGGTTTCATTTCAACTCAACACTGAAACGGCAATGGACATGGAAATTAGATCCTAAAATGACCTTGAGGCATGTATATTAGTTAGATTAATGCTTATTAATGGTCACTATACCACAAACCACTCAGGAAGCAATATGGCTTAGATTAACCATGCAGTTGACTTGTGGTCTTGGGTACTGTATGTGCAATACAGTATTAACAACATTAGAGAGTGGACTTGCATGTCCACTGTAATATTCATGGTGTTATAGCTCATGAGACTTGGTTACAATTGGTATATACTTAGAGTTACAGGACCGCAACACATTCTCTATCACATATACTGTATTTCAAACATAAATTTACCTCACAAGGCCCAGATGCAAGTCACAACTCAATCTGCAGTATTGTTAAATGGAGTGTACATTATAGAGAGAGAAGCTTTCAAAATCCCATTACGGCTTAATCCCTTCACGCTCCCTAATGTATTACCCAGAATCTCTTTCTTGCACAGAGCACCGACCAAAACAAACAGAAAAGCTTTTATTTTATCAGTTTTCAAGAACGTCCGTCTTATCTAATCGATACGCATCTTGTCCCATGAGAGGAAAGAGGTTTACTTCTCAACAGAAGTGTACAACACAGCTGATGTCTCTTCTTTGCTGTCTCAATTAGGAACTGTGAGGATCCAGTCACAGGCTTAGCCTTACTCCTAGGAGTCAAGTACATTAGTACTTTCTACTTAAAATGGTATTGTCATTTTGCACTGTACTCAATAATTGTGATGCCACAAAAAGTATATAAAAATGCAAATGGTCCATATCTTAAATAATCTAATCTGTAAAATAAAATTGTAAAATTTGTAAAATGTTCTGTAAAATAATTTTAGAAATATATATTTTTTGGTAAAGTATGAGTATCTAGTATCTAGTATAAAAAAAATGGTGATGTTCTAAATGTTTTGTTTTCAAAATGACAGGAAATTGATTTTGTTAACTCACGGAAATAGATGTTTCTTGGACTGACATCCACAGTCTGATAGCAAATGACATTGATGGGAGATTCTGACTCTTGGATCCAGACAGAGTAATGGCCAGCTTCTTCATACAACTGATTCCAACTGTATCAACAACAATGCACTCAATAAGGGGAAGACACTCATCATTACATTCATCACCAAAAAGCATGCATTTGATTGTCCTTTTAGTCTGCTGTATCATACATTCACTGGATATTGCTACAGTACACTTGAGTATGAATTTCCCTTTGACCTTAGAGGTAAATGGTCCTTTCCACGCTATGCCCTCTGAGGTTTCTGCACAGGAATAAATGTAGCTTGTGGGGATACCTAGTGTCTATAAGCCAGTAGTGCAGCCTTCAGCTGTATCCTATACATCTCCGGTTTCAACCCCCCAAAATGTGCATTACAAGCTCTTATTGATATATCTGGGGGATGACATACTAGCTATCACTTGGAGTGTTTTTTTTAAGGGATAAAGGAAATCAATAGTGGCTCAGTTTGGTTAGGGACCTCAGCATTGATCTATAGGAAGCCTAAGACTAGACCTCAGCTGAAGAGAAGAAGAGAAACCTGCCCCTGCCTTGTTGTGTGAAACTAGATCCCTTGGAGCACGTTCAAGGGTGAGCCCCAAATGGAATGCTCTGCCCTGACCTCTTGTAAAGCTCTGATTGTTTATAAATATGGCCACCGCCTCTTCTTGTAGAACGTCTCTTCTGAGGTTTCCACCAGACATGTTTCTTTGCAGGCTTAATGGCTCTTTCCTTTATTATTGGAGTGTCAGCTCCTATTAACCTCCAAAAAGGGCCGCTGATCAATACTCGGCGAGGTAGTTTCAGCAGGAGCATATGTCAGGCTCAGAAAGCAGGTCAGGATTACATTCCCACCCCAGTAAATAATCTCATGGATTTGAAATGCAATCATTGGAATGCCAATGCAGTATATTCTGCTCTGTGCCAAGACCTGGGAACATTACAGACCTGCAACCTACAAATATCATGCTTAATTCATGTACGTTGCTCATTGATGGCAACACTATCTATGGCAATTGTTATGTATTGCCTAAGTAGATGCCAGGCCAGTCGTATGCCTAATTATGTGCTCAATATCTATGAATACGTTACCTGCAGAGAGTTGTGTTTCTGCCCATTGGTTGTAACTGCAGTGTCAGAGTGAGGACGGTGCTGACCACGACAGATGCATTCTGGGGACCATTTAGAACACTGACCAGGGGCTGGTACAGACACTGCATGGGGGAGAAAACAGGCTAAGCAGATTCTAAAAAGGCACAGGTTCGTGACGTTTGGTTACGATGTTGCCGTCGAACACACCTTATAACTTTCTTTGTTTCATAGAAATATAGAAGTATGATATGCCATGTCATGTAATGTGCACCCTGGACCAGATTTACTGAGCACTGTTGCACCTGTGAATGGAGCTAAAATATGCAGCTGTCTTTTTACATTTTTACCTAAATATCGTATTGCCTCTCTGAATCTCCCGTTGACCTTTTTTTTTTACCCTTTTCAACCTTGTAGCAGTAATAGGCACTGTACCTTGTAGCAGTAATAGGCACTGTACCTTGTAGCAGTAATAGACACTGTACCTTGTAGCAGTCATCAGACGTGTAGAGGACATCTACTCCGGTTGGTAGCTGGTTATGGAACGTAAGACATGCCTGGTCTAATTTCAATGCAGGCCATCCTAAATACAATGGATTCATGACAATATTGATACTGTAATTTTACAATGACATTAAAAAGCTTGATCTGAATCTTAACGATAAAAAAGGCTTTTTAAGACTGGGCCCAGTGCCACGAGTGGGCAAAACATGCCCCTTCCGTTTGAGTTTTATGTCCCTATATAAAAATAGCAAAAAAAAAGGTAAAATGATTGAGTGACAGGTTGGCGCGTCGGTGTGTGTAGGGGGGCTATGGAAGGTCACTGGGGTGGTTAGGTATGACTCCTTTGGGTTTCCATACAAAGAGGGGAAAAATCGCTTCTCATCTGTGGTAAGGCTAAGTGAATAACGTGATACGCCTCCGCCTGTGATATTTTATTAGGATTTATAAGGGTGAGGTCAAGTTTGCCATTTAAGCTGCTTCACTCAACTCTGCCTCACCACTACAGAGTTTTGGGTAGGTTCTTAGCTAGCTGAAAGAAGAAAATAAAAAATGTCTGAACGATTCAGCGAATGCAACAGGCAACTGGTGGAAGCTCTGCGTGACCTTGACGCAGTGAGACATGACTTTCTAAGATGTGAAAAATGTGAAACCACTGCTGGATCGAAGCAAAACAGATTCGGTGGAAGCTGAGTTTAGTGTCGCTCGCCAGTTTTTGCAGACTGAAATCGCCGGCTCCGGCTCCAATGAGGACAAATGGACACCACTAGATATCCTGCAACGGTTCTTTGGGCCTCTCTCCGCCATGCCGACCGTGCTTACTGACACATGGGCTGACTTTAGAGGGGCATCCACAGCTACATGCGAGAACTCATTTTCCACTTTGACAAATGTGTTCAGTCAGCACAGAAGAAACATGCTGCACCTGAGAAAAGGTAAACTAATCCAACTGGCATTTGAAGGGGATCCTACAATAATATTT
The DNA here is from genome assembly GCF_901001165.1 of Salmo trutta. NCBI lineage: Eukaryota > Metazoa > Chordata > Actinopteri > Salmoniformes > Salmonidae > Salmo > Salmo trutta. Next base: position 28,319,782 of record NC_042961.1, on the reverse strand, counting down.
TTGAATGGAATGATCGATGACTCAGGAAGCGTGGCTGCATCTCACTGTAGCAGGCTATGTTTGGTTATTTGGATCTCCATTTTCCGTGTTTGTTTACGGTTAATGTAACTAGCCTAAATATAGATTGTAGATTGGCTTTTTCGATTTGATATTTAGTTTACTAGGCCTACTTGGTATCGCTGTTTTGATCGGTTTGCATTCATTCGCTCGCATTCGCAGTAGTGTCGGAACTGCTATTCATTATTTTTGTTTGAATGCATGATTAACTAGGCAACTACTTTCAGCATTTAGTTAGCATTATTTTGTCTGCATTCACATAAGCTGTTTGCAATAGGTGAATTACCATGTCTATGCGTAGGGCGCTGTGCATTGCAATGATACAGTGATAATGGGCTTGTGATGATAAGTGGAGATGGGCTACAGATTTTGCACCAACCTGTCACTTCAAAAGCACTCAATGGTCTCGGAGTCACAGCATTTAAACATAATTTTTTATTGTGGTATAGCGTGATATAAGCAGAATTCAATGTAATTCCAATCCAAGTACCCCCCCAAAAATTGTGCCCACTCACCAATTTCAACGGCCCCCCTTAGTCACTTTATCCTGGCGCTTAAGACACTATAAATTAGCCTGGCTGTGACTCACACTCAAGTCAGGGGCATATACAGTGCCTTCGAAAGTATTCAGACCCCTTGACTTTTTCCACATTTTGCTACATTACAGCCTTATTCTAACATTGATAAAAAATAAATAAAAAGTCCTCAGCAATCTACACACAATACCCCATAATGAAAAAGCGAAAACAGGTTTAGCCGTTTTTGCAAATGTGTTACAAATAAAAAACAGAAATACCTTATTTACACAAATTAAATTGATTGGACATGACTTGGAAAGGCGCACACCTGTCTTTCTAAGGTCCCACAGTTGACAGTGCATGTCAGAGCAAAAACCAAGTCATGAGGACGAAGGAAATGTCTGTAGAGCTCTGAGACAGGATTGTGTCGAGGCACAGATCTGGGGAAGGGTACCAAAACATTTCTGCAGCATTGAAGGTCCCGAAGAACACAGTGGCCTCCGTCATTCTTAAATGGGAGATGTTTGGAACCACCAAGACTCTTCCTAGAGCTGGCCGCCCGGCCAAACTGAGCAATCGGGGGAGAAGGGCCTTGGTCAGGGAGGTGACCAAGAACCTGATGGTCACTCTGACAGAGCTCTAGAGTTCCTCTGTGGAGATGGGAGAATCTTCCAGAAGGACAACCATCTCTTTAGCACTTCACCAATCAGGCCTTGTTTTCCAGCGGCAGTGATGGGAGATCAGTCAGGCAAAGAGATCAGGCAAAGATGAACGAAGCAAAGTACAGAGAGATCCTTGATGAAAACCTGCTGCAGAGCGCTCAGGACCTCAGACTGGGGCGAAGGTTCACCTTCCAACAGGACAACGACCCTAAGCACACAGTCAAGACAATGCAGGAGTGGCTTCGGGACAAGTCTCTGAATGTCCTTGATTGGCCCAGCCAGAGCCTGGACTTGAACCCGATCAAACATCTCTGGAGAGACGTGAAAATAGCTGTGCAGCAACGCTCCCCATCCAATCTGACAGAGCTTGAGAGGATCTACAGAGAAGAATGGGAGAAACTCCCCAAAATACAAGTGTGCCAAGCTTGTAGCGTCATACCCAAGAAGAATTGATGCTGTAATCGCTGCCAAAGGTGCTTCAACAAAGTACTGATTAAAGGGTCTGAATACTTGTGTAAATGTAATATTTAACTTTATTTTTCTAAAACCAGTTTTTGCTTTGTCACTATGGGATATTGTTTGTAGATATGAGGGAGAAAAAAAAATTAAAATCAATTTTAGAAGAAGGTTCTAACATAACAAAATGTGGAATAAGTCAAGGGGTCTGAATTCTTTCCGAAGGCATTGTAGAGCCTGTTGTAAAAATGTAGAAACTCATTTTGGTTACAGTTGGCAAAGTGAAGCCACAGTATGTGCAGCGGTTCGTACAGGAATTGTTTATGACTGTGATTCAGTCACATGGATTGAGTTTGCAGTACTTCTATAAATGCATAACATCTGCAGTCCTATACATTCTCTGTTGGACAGCAAAATAAGACCGCCTTTAACACCCTTACTCCTGAATTAAAAACACTCACCTGAACACGACTTCGCATCAAGCTTTCCTTCATTTCGTCCAGTTGTAAGAAAGAACACACATAGGATCTGAGTGAGGACTTTTCTACACTCCATTTCCTACAACAAAACAATTCCACTGCAACTCATCTTTATGACAGCTACAGATATAAAACGGGGTTCAAAGGGCACTATGCATGTAGAGTTATCTCATTTTGTTTGGAGTCTCTTTGGGATCCGATTGAGAGGATAAGACAGCCTAAACAGTCAAATACAAAGTTATGCTTATAATGCATTATGAAGAGGGCACTCATAGGACATGTTACCCAAAGGTTTTACCCACACATTTGAAACTCATGCAACATGAACATGAATGTGTGCTCTGTTAGTATGGTAGCTAGTCGATATTAACACCACCTCCATACTGAGTCAGTTCCTGTTTTTTTTAATTGAGATTCCGTTGCTGTACAATCCCAGGGTGTGTCTTATACCCAAAGACACACAGATGAGAGGGAGCCACATTCTAAGACTCATTTTCTTTTGGGGGGGAAAGAAGAGCTCAAACAACCCTCTGTCAGTACTGCAACCGTAGTCAATACCGGACTAAGATTGAATCGTACTACACCGGCTCTGACGCTCGTCGGATGTGGCAGGACGTGCAAACTATTACAGGCTGCAAAGGGAAGCACAACCGAGAGCTGCCCGGTGAAACGAGCCTACCAGACATGCTAAATAACTTCCATGCTCGCTTCGAGGCAAGTAACACTGAAACATGCATGAGAGCATCAGCTGTTCTGGATGACTGTGATCACGCTTTCCGCAGCCGACGTGAGTAAGACCTTTAAACAGGTCAACATTCACAAGGCCGCTGGGCCAGATGGATTACCAGGATGTGTACTCTGAGCTTGCGCTGACCAACTGGCAAGTGTCTTCACGGACATTTTCAACCTCTCCCTGTCTGAGTCTGTAATACCAACATGTTTCAAGCAGACCACCATAGTCCCTGTGCCCAAGAACACTAAGGTAACCTGCCTAAATGACTACCGACCCGTAGCACTCACGTCTGTAGCCATGAAACGCTTTGAAAGTCTGGTCATGGCTCACATCAACACCATTATCCCAGAAACCCTAGACCCACTCCAATTTGCATACCACACCAACAGATCCACAGATGATCCAATCTCTATTGCACTCCACACAGCCCTTTCCCACCTGGACAAAAGGAAGACCTATGTGAGAATGCTATTCATTGACTACAGCTCAGCGTTCAACACCATAGTGCCCTCAAAGCTCATCACTAAGGTAAGGACCCTGGGACTAAACACCTCCCTCTGCAACTGGATCCTAGACTTCCTGATGGGCCACTCCCAGGTGGTAAGGGTAGGTAACAACACATCTGCCATGCCGATCCTCAACACAGCGGCCCCTTCAGGGGTGCGTGCTCAGTCTGGTCATGTACTTCCTGTTCACTCATGACTGCATGGCCAGGCACAACTCCAACACCATCATTAAGTTTGCTGATGACACAACAGTGGTAGGCCTGATCACCGACAATGATGAGACAGCCTATAGGGGGGAGGTCAGAGACCTGACCGTGTGGTGCAATGTGATCAAGACTAAGGAGATGATTGTGGACTACAGGAAAAGGAGGACCGAGCACATCCCCATACTCATCGACGGGGCTGTAGTGGAGCAGGTTGAGAGCTTCAAGTGCCTTGGCGTCCACATCACCAACAAACTAACATGGTCCAAGCACACGAAGACAGTCGTGAAGAGGGCACGATAAAACCTATTCCCCATCAGGAGACTGAAAAGATGGTTCCTCAGATCCTCAAAAGGTTTTACAGCTGCACCATCGAGAGCATCCTAATGGGTTGCATCACTGTCTGGTATGGCAACTGCTTGGCCTATGGACCGCAAGGCACTACAGAGGGTGTGCGTATGGCCCAGTACATCACCGGGGTCAAGCTTCCTGCCATCCAGGACCTCTATACAAGGTGGTGTCAGAGGAAGGCCCTAAAAATTGTCAAAGACTCCAGCCACCCTAGTCATAGACTGTTCTCTCTGCTACCGCATGGCAAGTGGTACCGGAGCGCTAAGTCTAGGTCCAAGAGGCTTCTAAACAGCTTCTACCCCCAAGCCATAAAACTCCTGAACAGCTAATCAAATGGCTACCCAGACTATTTGCACCCCCCCATGCTGCTGCTACTTTCTATTATTATCTATGCATAGCCACTTTAATAACCCTACCTGCATGTACATAATTACCTCAATTAGCTTGACACCGGTACCCCCTACATATAGCCCCGCTATTGTTATTTACTGCTGCTCTTTAATTTTTTTTATTTTCTTATCTCTTACTTTTTTTGGGGGTGGGGAGATTTTCTTAAAACGGCATTGTTGGTTAAGGGCATTTTGCTGTAAGGTCTACACTTGTTGTATTCGGCGTATGTGACGAATAAAATTGGATTTGATTTGACCCTTCCAGCACAAACCCATCTAACTTAAGATCTAGCCACTCAATGTATGCACATCAACAAACCCTTTGCAGTGCAACCCATAGCAAACCACTGAAGCACCATATTCATTTCCTACACTCATTCAGGCCTTTAATCTTGATCATTTGTCATCTCCCTCTGTTCATTTCCTTAACTAGTTTATTTCCCTGAGCGCCCTGTTACAGCTGAGTTCACAGGGTCATCTCACAGTAGGGCAACTCATTAACCTTTGACCTTCCTTGTACCCTGACACGGGGACAGAGATAACCATGGAATCTCTCTGACATATGGGTCTTCCTCAGCTTAGCGTAGACTAAACCATTGAATGTTACATACTGACCTACACTCGTGAATTACATCAATGAGTCATTTTTGTTCAGAGTGAAAGGTGCTGTTTGAGACCATAATCTGTCAATATCCTTTCACAAAGATAACATTGATGCCCTTTTCAAATTTATCACACAATGACTGGCTAGTGAAATGGTGTTGTTATGGGCAACAGCGGAGATGATTTAAGATTATGGTCATGCCGAAGACCAGCAGTGTGCATTTCTGTTCAGGCTTCTGCATGGACAGCTAGAACAGGACCCCTGCTTGCATTCCAGCTGCTTTTACTGTGATAGCAGATTGCCTCAGTGCAAGTGAAGCAGAGCCCTCTGTCAATAGCCAAAAACCATGGTGAGTGAATTACTTTGTATTGTAGCTTCTCTATGTTATCAGAGGGCGCTGCTTTGAGCCACACGCATTCTGTCTGACACACCTGTTGGCGTACTGTGTTGTTTTCAATAGATAATTAAGCAATTTGAGTTATTGATTGTGCCATATATGAGTATTTGAAGAACAGAATACTGAGTGAGTCTTACAACATGAGATGACACCTAAAGTGTATATATGATGTTTTGCAATAAAACATATTGTCCTGACTGGAACAGAGTCTATACAGCCAGTCATTGAATGAGATGAAGCCTCAGGTTATTGTCTGCCTGTGGTCAATGTGCTGTTCCCCAAATCTGTCAGTGCTTCCCAGATAGTGATAAAGAAGATTAGCATGTTGCTAAGATACCGGTTGATGGCATTCTCCTTTAATCGGCTGCTTCATGGTGACATCTCTTTGCTTTGTCTCCATGTTGGCTCGACACCAAGACAGATCATTTGGAGGCATTGACAAATCCTCTTACAAATACCCTCCTTTTTGAAGTACCTTTCAGTATTCACTGAGTTTAAAGCTCATGTGATACCACATGTGTAAAGAGCTGTGACATTCCATTGAAGTGATGAGGGGAAAGCAATGGAGCCTCCCACCATTTTGAAAACCAGGGATGTTTTCAATTAGGGTGACACGTTCAGAATGTTGCAGAAACAAATTGTATAAAAAATAATTAAAAAAAAACAATCTCCAATTCTACATAAACAGATAATTTTACCTTTTCTACACAACACATTTCTATCTGAACGTTACGAACAGGCCCCAGGAATGCAATGCAACACTAATTCCAGACGGGCTTCTAAGCAACCAATCACAGTTTGCATTTGTGCAACTGCCCCCTTCATATAGGCAGTCAGTGACTATTTGCTTTGCTCTTCTAGGCCAATAAAATCCAGGGTTTGAGTGAGGAGGAGAGGGAGCATCTACTCCCCCTGCTCCGGAACGCCCAGTGGGTGGTGGCGGTGGGAAGGGACGCCATCTACAAAGAGTTCATCTTCAAAGACTTCAACCAGGTCAGAAAAGCTTGAATATATTCATAAAGCGTCTGAGAGTGCTGATCTAGGATCAATTTAATGGGTGTAGGGTATAAAACGCATATTACTTGATTGTGACAATGAAGACTTGCACGTACAGTATGCTACTTTATCTCACAGGCCTTTGGCTTCATGTCCAGGGTGGCTCTACAAGCAGAGAAGATGGACCATCACCCTGAGTGGTTTAATGTGTACAACAAGGTATTTCAATAAGCCCACTAGGATTGCCTGGAGTAAAAGAGATATAGACAAACCTGTTATCCCTTTCACAACTAGTGATGCTGTCTCTCCATAAGTCACTATACGGCAAAAAATAGCATCTGGATATCAGGACAGCGATCACACACCTCGAATTAGACAATGATTTTTCTTCAACAAGCAGGACGCACAGGACATTCTCGGAACACCCAACAAGGCCAACATCCCAGTTACTTACAAGAGGAAGAGATGCAGGTACAGAGGACACAGAGCGGGATGCCCCGTAAGGATCCGCAGAAGGCGAGTGGAAAAGCTGCCGTTACTGTCAATATTACTCGCCAACGTGCAATCATTGGACAATAAATTAGACACGGGACATCAAACTGTAATATCTTATGTTTCACGGAATCGTGGATGAATGATGACATGGATATTCAGCTAGCAGGATATACGCTGCACCAGCAAGATAGAACACCACACTCCGTAAAGACGAGGGGGGCGGTCTGTGCATACTTGTAAACAACAGCTGGTGCACGAAATCTAAGGAAGTCTCTAGATTTTGATTGCCTGAAGTAGAGTATCTTGTGATAAATTGCAGACCACACTACTTGCCTAGAGAGTTATCAGCTATACTTTTTGTGGCTGTTTATTTACCACCACAGATGGATGCTGGCACTAAGACCACACTCAGTCAGCTGTATAAGGAAATAAGCAAACAGGAAACCACTCACCCAGTGGCGGCGCTCCTAGTGGCCGGAGACTTTAATGCAGGGAAACTTAAATCAGTTCTACCTAATTTCTATCAACATGTTAAATGTGCAACCAGAGGGAAAACAATTATAGATCACCTGTACTCCACACACAGAGACGCGTACAAAGCTCTCCCTCACCCTCCATTTGGTAAATCCGACCACAATTCTATCCTCCTGATTCCTGCTTACAAGCAACAATTAAAGCAGGATGCACCAGTGACTCGGTCTATAAAAAAGTGGTCAGATGAAGCAGATGCTAAACTACAGGACTGTTTTGCTATCACAGACTGGAACATGTTCCGGGATTCTTCCGATGGAATTGAGGAGTACACCACATCAGTCACTGGCTTCATCAATAAGTGCAGAGGATGTCGTCCCCACAGTGACTGTACGTACATACCCCAACCAGAAGCCATGGATTACAGGCAACATTTGCACTGAGACAAAGGGTAGAGCTGCCGCTTTCAATGTACGGGACTCTAACCCGGAAGCTTATAAGAAATCCTGCTATGCCCTCCGACGAACCATTAAACAGGCAAAGCGTCAATACAGGGCTAAGATTGAATCGTACTACACCAGCTCCGACACTTGTCGGATGTGGCAGGGCTTGCAAACTATTACAGACTACAAAGGGAAGCACAGCCGCGAGTTGCCCAGTGACACGAGCCTACCAGACGAGCTAAATCACTTCTATGCTCGCTTCAAGGCATGCATGAGAGCATCAGCTGTTCCGGACGACTGTGTGATCACGCTCTCCATAGCCGACGTAAGACCTTTAAACAGGTCAACATTCACAAGGCTGCGGGGCCAGACTGATTACCAGGACGTGTGCTCCGGGCATGTGCTGACCAACTGGCAGGTGTCTTCACTGACATTTTCAACATGTCCCTGATTGAGTCTGTAATACCAACATGTTTCAAGTAGACCACAATAGTCCCTGTGCCAAAGAACACGAAGGCAACCTGCCTAAATGACTACCGACCCGTAGCACTCACGTCCGTAGCCATGAAGTGATTTGAAAGGCTGGTAATGGCTCACAACACCATTATCCCAGAAAGCCTAGACCCACTCCAATTTGCATTCCGCCCAAACAGATCCACAGATGATGCAATCTCTATTGCACTCCACAATGCCCTTTCCCACCTGGACAAAAGGAACACCTATGTGAGAATGCTATTCATTGACTACAGCTCAGCGTTCAACACCATAGTGCCCTCAAAGCTCATCACTAAGCTAAGGATCCTGGGACTAAACACCTCCCTCTGTAACTGGATCCTGGACTTCCTGACGGGCCGCCCCCAGGTGGTGAGGGTAGGTTGCAACACATCTGCCACGCTGATCCTCAACACTGGAGCCCCCCAGGGGTGCAAGCTCAGTCCCCTCCTGTACTCCCTGTTCACCCACAACTGCATGGCCAGGCATGACTCCAACACCATCATTAAGTTTGCAGACTACACAACAGTGTGCCTGATCACCAACAACCACGAGACAGCCTATAGGTAGGAGGTCAGAGACCTGGCCGGGTGGTGCCAGAATAACAACCTATCCCTCAACGTAACCAAGACTAAGGAGATGATTGTGGACTACAGGAAAAGGAGGACCGAGCACGCCCCCATTCTCATCGACTGGGCTGTAGTGGAGCAGGTTGAGAGCTTCAAGTTCCTTGGTGTCCACATCACCAACAAACTAGAATGGTCAAAACACACCAAGACAGTCGTGAAGAGGGTACAACAAAGCCTATTCCCCCTCAGGAAACTAAAAGGATTTGGCATGGGTCCTCAGACCCTCAAAAGGTTCTACAGCTGCAACATCGAGAGCATCCTGACAGGTTGCATCACTGCCTGGTACGGCAATTGCTTGGCCTCCGACCGCAAGGCACTACAGAGGGTAGTGCGTACGGCCCAATACATCACTGGGGCTAAGCTGCCTGCCATCCAGGACCTCTACACCAGGCGGTGTCAGAGGAAGGACCTAAAAATTGTCAAAGACCCCAGCCACTCCCAGTCATAGACTGTTCTCTCTACTACCGCATGCCAAGCGGTAACACAGTGCCAAGTCTAGGACACAAAGGCATCTCAACAGTTTTTACTCCCAAGCCATAAGATTCCTGAACAGGTAATCGAATGGCTAACCAGACCATTTGCATTGTGTGCCCCCCCAACCCCTCTTTTATGCTGCTGCTACTCTCTGTTTATCATATATGCATAGTCACTTTAGCTATACATTCATGTACATAGTACCTCAATTGGCCCGACCAACCAGTGCCCCCGCATATCGGCAAACCGGGCTATCTGCATTGTGTCCCGCCACCCACCAAACCCTCTTTTACACTACTGCTACTCTCTGTTCATCATATGCATAGTCACTTTAACCATATCTACATGTACATACTACCTCTATCAGCCCGACTAACCGGTGCCTATATGTAGCCTCGCTACTGTTATTTTTCACTGTCTTTTTACTGTTGTTTTTATTTCTTTACTTACCTATTGTTCACCTAATACCTTTTTTGCGCTGTTGGTTAGAGCCTGTAAGTAAGGATTTCACTTAAGGACTTTCTGACGGGCCGCCCCCAGGTGGTGAGGGTAGGTTGCAACACATCTGCCATGCTGATCCTCAACACTGGAGCCCCCCAGGGGTACACCTGTTGTATTCTGCGCACGTGACAAATAACCTTTGATTTGATTTACCCTGTCTTTCCTGCGGTCTCTTATCCTCTCCACCAGGTCCAGATCACACTCAGCACACATGACTGCAGGGGCCTCTCCCAGAGAGACATCACTCTGGCTACCTTCATCGACCAAGCATCTGTCCTCTGAGCAACCCACGGCCTGCAGCCATTTCAGTTGATCAGTTCCAGTCATTTCAGTATGTCATCTCAATCGCAGAACCCAGAGCAGAGGACACCTATTCATCCCGCCCCATACATTAATTCAGATGACTAACCTGGGACAGGAACAGGAAATGACATCTCAGAATCCGAATGAATGTTTGTTTGAAAGGTCAAATTCAATTCATAATGTAACATTTAGCAGGTGTGGTGTTTGTTACTAGACTGATATGGGAAGTGGAGCACAAGACCATAAGCCAGTAAAAACACCATTCAACTATATACAGTGGGGTCTGAAATTGACACTCTTGATAAAGATGAGCAATAATGACAAAATAAATAATTCAAATACTGAGCTATATTGTATGCTCCAAAAATTGGGAAATTATATTATTTTATACTCATACAATTGCTCAGAAAAATAGATTTTGTGTAAGAAATAAGACACTTCTACATTAATGTCGATGTTACCATGATTATCGATAATCCTGAATGAATTGTAAATGAGTGAGAAAGTTGCAGAGGTTCAAAGATCATATCCCCAAGACATGCAAACCTCCCGTTATTGGTAAAGGTGAGAGGTTAGCATGTCTTGGAGGGTATGATCTTTGACCCTCTAACTTTCTCACTCATTATTCAAGATTCATTCAGCATTACCTGTAATCATGGTAGCATCCACATTAATGCAGAAGTGTTTAGAAACATTCTATTCTTATTTACAATGTAACTCAAATGACACAATATATGATTTACCATTCAAATAATCTGAAACACAACCAAAACAAACTGCAAATGCATCCAACAAGTTTGCAGAGTCACAAGCTTCATGTAGTCATGTGTGCTAGGAATATGAGACCAAATACTAAACTTGACTACTTTAATTTATAAGAATCTGTAGGGGTGTCAATAATAATAATAAGAGTATTACTTGTTAAACAAAATCACTCTGAGCAATTGTAGCAGTATAAATTAATATAATTTCCCACATTTGTTTGAGCATACAATATTGCTCAGTATTTCAATAATTTATTTTATTCAGTCATTATTGCTCATCTTTATCAAGCGTCAATTTCGGAACCCACAGTAAATGAAACATTCCTCTATCCCCAGCTGAGCGGATCAAGTGCTCGAAAATAAAAAGCATCAAAAAAGGTACGTAATATGACTGTAGCTCTGACTACGAACTGGGAAAAATTCCTTCACTTGTTCATTCGTCATTTTCTAAAATTATAGTGGCAACATAAACACTGCGTTTTGTTGTCAGTCTGTCTAGTCTACTTGTGCCTACCATTTGTCTCAAACTGTTTTCCTCTGTCTAATGTTTTGTAAGTGGCAAATAAAGTTGTTTGAATATGCCAGTGTGTCTTTATTAATTTGTCAAAAGAATGGCCTACAGACAAATGGGGTCAGCCTCAGAATATTTCACCCCTCCTAGAAATCACAAGATTATAAACAAGGTTTCATCAGATTGAATATATTTATCTAAAAACGACAAATGGAACAGCTGTTGTAGCATTATTGAAAATTGAATGTTGCTTAGCTTCCGGTGTGCTGAAAGTATTTTTGAATCAATTGTTATGCTTAAAAGGAGTGCAGTCAAGGCCAACAAATGCTTTCAAAAGGTGTTTCCTCTGGAATAATGAAGGATAGCAAACAATTACACAATAGTCAGGGGTGGATGTAGTGATTTAGCAGCCCCAGGCAGAGACCTGGGGTGTGCAACATTTTTTTAATGGGTTTTATACAGTATATAAAAAGATGAATAGTATTATTTTTAATTATGCCCAGCTCACGAGATAGCTGCAAACTCATGCCACTATATATATATTTTTTAAACATTTAATGATATTATTTCAATGAACACAATTACATGTACAGTATGAAAGAGAACTGGACCTTACTGAACTTGATGTTATGAAGCCAAATCCCTGAGGCTGATCGATACATAGAAATATAATCTACATTCTTTAAAAAAATCTTTATGTATCTCTATAGATCTATTCATTGGCGTTACCCAATAGCAATCGTCAATCTAACCTATGAAGGCATACAGGTAAATGCCTATTGCTGTTAAAATTATGCCCATACAACAATAACAGAAGGCATGATCTACCATACCTCCTAGAGGGCAAGGTGCTTCGTTCAGATTTTCACTGCACAATTGTAAAGTTTACAGATTCTCACTGTACAATTTACAGATTATATGGTGGGGTAATCACTAAGCAGCAATTTCTCATGTACTAATACTACCACAATCATTTGCATAAGGACATGTACATGTTTCTATTGCAATTGAATATAATCTCCTGGCTATTAAAATGTCACAAAATATTAGTGGGTGTTTCCCCATTGATGGCTCCACCGAAAAATAGAAACCACAGGATGAATCCATTGTCAGGTCTTTGACAACTGTGTGCCTTTTTGAGGGCCACCCTGTCTATTGGTTTTCATTCTTGCTATATAACCAAGCATCGGTGCTAGAAAAATCAATCAAAGAACAAACTAGAAACTGCAGGCCTCAGAGACCAGAATTGACCCACCCCCAAACTAGTGCTTGCCCTGCAGTCAAAAATAAAAACACAATGGTTGAAGATAAGAAAACAAAAATTGAAAAAAAAATGACAATTTGTGATTAATAAAATTTAAAAAAAAAAAACAGTGGTCACATAGTCAATGCTTAAGAATGATACACCAGGACTAGGCTAAAGGTCATCACATCATCATAACATTCTTCTCAGACTATTTCCCTTCTTATGACTCCAGAAAGGGAAAACATCTACGACACAGACATGGAAAGAAAACAACTGATATGTACTTAAGTTTGACTACAAACACTAACGCGAAAGCACATGGAAAATATTGAGGGGAAAGATTAAAGGTTTTTTGGGGTGGCCTACCAAGTGTACAGTAGGGGTGGTTTTTTTTTGCAAACAGTTTTATCCCAGTAGCATTGCTTCTAAGAACAGTTTATCACATGCCATAACAGTTTAGTCTGCCATGTTTAAACCTTACATATGAAAACTGAGACATGCTTTTCCTGTCTTCTTTAGCCCTATAACGATGTTACTGGGTGAACAAGCAACACAATTGCATTGAACAGAAACTGAGGTAGATAAAATTAGAAGATAAGTTGATTAATTTACTACAAGAACACATCAAAAAGGATTAAATCTGAATTGATGGAGACTTAAAACAGCCTATAAAGATGCCGAAATAAGTTGTGTTCTGTTCCTTGAGATCAATTCTAGGGTAAACCATTCGATTCAAGGCTAAACCATTGACTCAAATAGAAAGGGGTAATGAATATGTTGTCAAATCAAAGGATTGTAAGTCTCAGATTCTTAACATATTGGCGGTGCACAGTATACTAGGTAGTGTACTACAGCAGCCAGGGTTTCCTGCTGCCTGAATTATTACTGAAAGATGCAATTAGCCACAGACGGACCACAATTAGGAATACATGTATATATGCACTGTAGTACAATAAGTGGCTAGGAAGGTAATGTGTTAAATTCAAAAGGAGCTCAAGTCTTAAAAATGACTCAAGTTAGTTGTCCATAGAAATCCATGCAGATATGATTGCTTCTCTATCATTCATTACGACATTATTTATTTCACTAGAAAATGAATAATTTGTGTGTTACTTGTTGTAGATTAATCGAACAGAGACAGATTTAAAATCACTGTCGTAAGTACCTGGAACATGAGCATTGAGAAGTAAATCGTGTTTTCTGGTAGGGGGCAGTAGAGGGGTTCTCCCTGACTCACGATTGTGGTCTTGCTCTCTCCAAACATTACTTGGAGGCCAAAATGTTTTTCAATTAAAACATTTTTTTATCTAGAATATTTTCAATCACCACTTTAGAACGAGATGATTATGTGAGAGAGATATCAGGATATTGTAAACTGAAGAGTTCATAGCATCTAACTGAAACAGAAAATCTAGAGACAGAACAGACATTGAAATTACCACTTGAATAAAACCGTCATCAAGTGCTCTATAGAATTTAAAAAACGAAATTATATTACATAAAAATAAAAAAAAGTTTTATCACAAAACCATACATAACTTTATCTGAATGGTTTGAGCTGCTATTCTACATATTTTACATATGTGCTTTCACTTTCCACATATTTGATAAATGTCATGGTAGCTAAAAACAATGGCTTGTGCTTCTGAAGATATCTGGAAAAGGGTGTGTAGATAGATAAAAGGTGGGCAAGATAAGGCAACTGTTGAGTGATGCAATGGGTGGACCAGAGGTGAAGCAGGCTGGTAAGCAGGGCTGTGTTCATTAGGCACCAAACGGAAGGAAACACACTCAAACAGGGAGGGACTACTTGAACTTGTCTAACAAGAAACACTTATTTTCTTTTTCCGATGCAAAAAACATTTTACAACGCTTTCCATTGCGTGGCCTAATGAACATGACCCAGGTGTGTGTCCAAGCCACAGCCAACCTACTCAGTGGGCCTTGCCGTTGCTGTTGCCATTTATATGGGTCTTCTGGGGCTGAGATGACCTGGGCTCCTCTGTGCTGTAGAGGCAGTCCAGAAAACCGCAGGAGATCTCTGTCACCATGGATCTGTCAGGGATGGACTGGGCCATGCCATAGATTGCTCCCTAGAACATGAACATTTATGAATGTAGAGCCATGTATCCAATAAGTTTGCAAATGAAAATATAAACAAATATGTTTGCAAGTGAAGCCACTTTAGAGAACATAAAATGAGAAAACATTTATTTTTAAAGTGTGAATAATAAATCTCCAAAAACAATCCTATACAATTGATATTATCTATTAGACCATTGGTGCACTGCTGTGAAGTTTATTCCAGGTAACGGAGTCAGCATTAACACTCACCATTCCAGTGGTCTTCTCATTGGGGTTCTTCAAAATGAGAGCCACCTGCTCTTTGACCTCACTGATGAACTGTTTGGCCACACCTTCCTGTGTGTGCAGTACTGTACAACAGATATGGATGCTGCGATGGGACAGAGAGAATGTTGTTTAAAAACACAAAAGTACTTAAAACATTATTCAAAATGGTGCCTGGGTGCCTGGGCTAGGGCTGCATGATTAATCAAATTCCGATCCAAATTGCGATATTGAAATGTGCAATATCCATATCTCAAGAGGCTGTGATTTTTCTCCTTTCTTTGACACTAGACTACTGTACCTACTCCGATGAGATTCGCTAGACTCCGTTCATTCACTCTCTACATGCACAGAGGATGCTGACCAATCACAAGAGACCTCTCTCACTCTCTGCATGGCATGCAGAATTGGGCTTCTTTGAAAACAATGTCGCGGGTGAAAATGTATTGGTCGCGGGTTTGCGGATTTTTGGGCTACTTCTAAATTGCACCGCGGCCGCCATTGCATTTCTCTTAAAAAATATATATATTTCACTGTGACCTGCTACTGATGACTATCAGGCAGTGAGGCAGGCTGTTGCTGAGTGAGTGAGTGAGTGAGTGAGGAGGGAGGGGGAGGACCGGTGGGGTGTGTGTGTTGAGCACAGTCATTGGTGTTGAGAGAGCGCTGCAGCAGGCAGTCATGACAAGTGATGTGAGAACAACAAACTAATTAACTAGCTACATACTTTCCCTCATAATTCTTGTTTGCCTCGTTCGTTGTGTCCTGACCGCCTCCAGTGTTACCAATCATTACTAGAGCCAACACAGCAAATAATTGTCTAACAGCTTCAGAGAGAGACAGAGAGGATCGAACAATGTGCTTTCTTTCTGGGTATGTAGACAGGGCTCAAAATTAAGGTCGTCCCGGGACACACACAAAAAAAGGATGTCTGGGACGGTTCAGACAGACTCTGGGACAATAGATCCAAAAATCATAAAACTACTGAACATCAAAATTATATATATTATTAGAAGGGCAGCAATGCACACAGGCTATGCACAAATGAACAAAATTAAATTAGTGGGAACACACCGTTCTAAAAAGCTAACTGCACATGCGAGCGGTTTCATGAGACAGATGAAAATATCCATTAGAAATTTAGAAAGAGGGGAGATCTAAAGATGCAACAACTATCATTGGTTGCTAATATGACTAGGATTGTGTCTTCGCCTGCTGGACAATGAAAGAAAGTTGATTTGAAAACCAATAGAACAATAGAAAATGCATATTTAGGTCTGATTTTGGCTAGGCTACTTTGAAACAAGACATGCCTCAAAATGACATAAAACCTCCAGGTTTATGGTTGCCTCTACTCAGATTGCAAGGTGGGTGATGTGCGGTGTGCAACAGGCACTGGCCTTTCTCTCCGCTCGTGACCATTTGATCTGAACGAACCATGCCACTCAGTATGTCAACTGAATCAAGCCTTTAGACGTTAATGTTAACCAACATTCTAATTGTCAAACATGACTGCCGTTTAGCTTATATTGATGTAATTAAAGGTCTCAGGAAAAAAAAGGGCTACATTTTCTGGCGCCTCCCTCACATCAGCATCGATGTGGACATGTGAGGCTCTAGCCAATATGCATATAACCCAAGCTACACTTTAACATGTAGGCTAATTATTTATGTACATTTATGCAAAATATTATTCCAACGTTGGTCTTTATAGAGGCAAGGTGGTGAATTTGTGCCTCAGTTCACAGCCCCATGCATCTATATCAGTAGTAGGCTACTTTTATTAGCCTTTTAAAATCTCCGTGAATGATCTAGGTCCAATGAGTAAAACCATGTTGGGACGGTTTGAATTGCACTTTGGGACAATTCTGGGAAGGTGATGAAAAAATGTTATTCTCGAGCCCTGTGTGTAGCAAGCTAGCTAGCTAACATTGGTCAGAAAGTTTGAAGTCAGACGAGAATGGGGTGATTAACTCCATTACTGACTATCAAACTATAATAGTAGTGTTTTTTAAAATTCTTTATTACCACCCCCCCCCCCCCCCCCCCCCCCCCAAGGTAGCATTTAACTTATCTTGCAAAAACCAAGACATGAGGTCGAAGGAATTGTCTGTAGAGCTCCGAGACAGGATTGTGTCGAGGCACAGATCTGGGGAAGGGTACCAATACATTTCTCTTCCTAGAGCTGGCCACCCAGCTTTTTTAATCTTTGCTATGCTGTAATAAAGGCTTTATACTTCCCCCCCCATTCAAACAGCCTCTCTGCTATTACCTAATTAATTTAGTGTTGTTTACACTGTCCTAATTGTTTTTCTGCAGTGCGTAATATGCGGTAGGATTTGTATTGTATAACGAGCTTCACAATCATTATTTTAATTCGAGGCTCATATATAGCCTATGTATATGTATAAGCTTGAATATGTGTATGGTTGTTTTGAACTAATCATCACCTTAGAAAGCGCTGTCCATTTCAATTCATTGTTAGGCTTTTAAACAACATCCACAATGACCATGTTTGACTCCAGTTTCAACCTGTTGTTGAACTTCTTTCTTCAAATTGATCAATGACAGTGAGGTGAGTTTTAAAAGCACAATACTGTTTTGATAAGTGTTTTGATAAGTGTTTGAATTGCATTGATGTCCGAGTGGTTAGAAGGACAATAGAGCCCCTGAGTACCAGGCCATTAGTGAGTTGGGTACTCTCAACTCATGTCCTGATTGCATAAGAGGAGATTACCGTGACTCAACGGTCACGTGGAATGTAACTGAGTCATGACTCATGACTGCTGGTGTGGAGGTAATACGGTAACAGCCTTAAGCACAGTGCATATAGTTGATTTGATCAAAACACATAGGATGTGTCTATATACGGAAAAATGCACATTTAAAAAAACAACAGATGACTGACTTGGTTGACCAATATTTTTCTTTTGTCGGGGACAGCCCTAATGGAGTAAAAAGTACATACCTTTTCTTTAGGAATGTAGTGGAGTAAAGGTTGTAAAACAAAAAATATATAAATAGCAAAGTACAGATACCCCCCAAAACTAAGTAGAACTTTGAAGTATTTTTACTTAAGTAGTTTACACCACTGGAAAAAAAGTGCCCGACAGCAGCAAAGCCCCTCAGCCACCTACCTTGAACAGGCATTGATTGCCTATGCGTTTTCAAGTGTAACGTCCTACAAAAAAACATCCCGCAAACACATAGAACCCACTGAGGCTATCCCCTAGCCAAAGACATGGTTCCTATTTACACATTCCGCAAAGACAGCTCCAAGAAGATGATAAACAAGTTGGACAGGAGATACAAGAATCCTACACTGTATAACAAAAATAAGGGAAAAGTTGAAACATTTCACATTGATTTACTGAACCAGACGCCAATGTTTTGGACAGGATTCACCTTGCAATCGGTAGGCTACGTGTTCGATGTTTAAGGCACTTTTGACATTTAATAATGATTAAGCCTACTTATACATAATTATACAATCATACGCTTCCTATTCCATCGACAGCCTATGGTTAATTTAGGTTATTTATGAACGCAATGCTCAAATATGAACTCATTGTTCATGAATGAATAAGTGCTGCGCTCACAGCGCACTAAATTTTGATGACCATGTTAAACATTTACGTTTGTTAATATGTAGGTGGAATAATCCTATCTAGCCTATAACAACATTGGAAAATATTTGTTTCATTTGGTTGTGTTTTCATCCATACGATCTCATGTTAGAAGAGATGTTCTCTACCCTGACAATTGTTTTAACTATATCTGATGGAATTACCAAATTTTCACCCAAGTGTTCGCAATATCTGACCCAAAGAAATCGCAATTAGCTATTTTGTCCACATCGTGATTTTGTGTTCTGGTATTATCTCAGCATACAGTGCATAGTCAATATTCTATGAAAGGTATACATTATATTTGATAAGTATGACTGAATTTCAAAGATGTGAAAAAGTTTAGGAAAACATACCTGGATGGATACTGTAGCGTGTTGAGATTCCAACCCTTTGACGTCAGTGCGTTGGATAAACGGAAAATGTCGAAGACGTCAGAGCCTATTGCCACCACGGACACTTCAGGGTCTCCAAACACAAACACTCCGTTTATCTTACGGATTCTATCCAGAAATAAACAAAACCAACACACCTCAAATATTTATCCTATCCAAAAACATTGATATCTCAATTTGCTTACAAAGAGCTCTTAGAAACAGTGAAATCTAACAATATTCTGGGCCTGTTGTAAATAGGTTATAAGATGGTTTAGGAACCAACAGAAAGCGAATCAAATAAGCAAACCTGATGAAAAAAACCCCACTATGTTTCTGATTGGCCCTGTCCGGGGGTATCATCGGATGGGGCCACAGTGTCTTCTGATCCCTCCTGTCTCAGCCTCCAGTATTTATGCTGCAGTAGTTTATGTGTCGGGGGGCTAGGGTCAGTCTGTTACATCTGGAGTATTCTCTTGTCTTATCCGGTGTCCTGTGTGAATGTAAATATGCTCTCTCTAATTCTCTTTCTTTCTTTCTTTCTCTCGGAGGACCTGAGCCCTAGGACTACCTGGCATGATGACTCCTTGCTGTCCCCAGTCCACCTGGCCATGCTGCTGCTCCAGTTTCAACTGTTCTGCCTGCGGCTACGGAACCCTGACCTGTTCACCGGACGTGCTTGTTGCACCCTCGACAATTACTATGATTATTATTATTTGACCATGCTGGTCATTTACGAACATTTTAACATCTTGACTATGTTCTGTTATAATATCCACCCGGCACAGCCAGAAGAGGACTGGCCACCCCTCATAGCCTGGTTCCTCTCTAGGTTTCTTCCTAGGTTTTTGGCCTTTCTCAGGAGTTTTTCCTAGGGAGTTTTTCCCAGCCACCGTGCTTCTTTCACATGCATTGCTTGCTGTTTGGGGTTTTAGGCTGGGTTTCTGTACAGCACTTTGAGATTTCAGCTGATGTACGAAGGGCTATATAAATAAATTTGATTTGATTTGATTTGATTTGATTGTACCTATAATAGTTTCGCTTTACCACATATCCAAATCTGGTTAAAACCTCCACAGGATCGGTGTCCCGACCTCGGGAAGGTTGAGTTAACGTAGGCTAATGCGATTAGCAAGAGGTTGTAAGTAACAAAAATTTCCCAGGACATAGACACCTAAAATTGTCAAAAAGCTTAAATTCTTGTTAATCTAACTGCACTGTCCAATTTACAGTAGCTATTACAGTGAAAGAATACCATGCTATTGTTTGAGGAGAGTGCACAGCTATGAACTTGAAAATGTATTAATAAACCAATTAGGCACATTTGGGCAGTTTTGATACAAAATGATGAACAGAAAGGCAATGGTTCATTGGATCAGTATAAACTTTGCACTTACAGTTCTGCCATCTAGTGGCCAAAATCTAAATTGCGCCTGGGATGGAATAATACGTTATGGCCTTTCTCTTGCATTTCAAAGATGATAGTACAAAAAAACACAAAAAAAACATGTTTTTGTCTTTGTATTATCTTTAACCAGATCTAATGTGTTATATTCTCCTACATTCATTTCACATTTCCCCAAAATTCAAAGTGTTTCCATTCAAATGGTATCAAGAATATGCATATCCTTGCTTCAGGTCCTAAGCTAAGGGCAGTTAGATTAGGGTATGTCATTATAGGCGATCCTTAAGAGGTTTTTAACAGAGAAAGCCGAAAATCAAGGCCGATAATGACTACAGTAAAAGATGGGTCTCTTACTCTGTCTTGATAGTTCGTGCAGTGTCAATGATCTTCTTAGTAGTCTTTATGTAGCCATCCTCTCCCATGTACATCATGGTGGCCCAGCACGCTGCGATGATACCGCCTGGCCGAGAACCTGCCACTGATGGGGACGCATAGATGCCCCCCTGCCAGTCTGGAGCCACAAAGTACTGGTAATGCCTGTACTTTTTGTCACTATACAGGATCACTGATGAACCTTTGGGGGCGAAGCCGTACTGGAGTAGAGGTAGATCAAAAAACTCTAAAATTAGTCAACACAACAACCAAAAAACGAGATGTTTATGGAACAATGAGCATCTTATGACTGAAAAGCAAGATGGAGAAAATGTTAGGTAAGACTGTCTGGGATCCACACCCTGTTCTTACCTTGTGTGTGTCTGCAGAGATGCTGGTCACACCCTTTACCCTGAAGTCAAAGGGAGCCAGTGGGTAATTGGCTTTGTCCATGAAAACTATTAGAAACCCTCCCAAACAAGCATCCACATGCAGAGGGAGGTTGTACTTTACAGCCAGCTGAAAAACACGTGTGATGGATTAGGTAATTTCAGGTAAAGTACTATGCAACAACATTGTTACAGGGTTACTACACGGGTACACAAGCAACTTAATGTAAGAATGACCCGTTTTTAAAATACATTTTCCCATGACTTAGATGACAAGTAGATAACAAATGAGACGCTTTACCTTTCCTACTTCCTCAATAGGATCAATGATTCCATGGGGGAACTGGGGTGCGGAGCATACAAGCATGGCTGTGTTCTTGTTGATGGCTCTCCTCATAGCCTATACAAAACAACTAGGAGTTATCAGGAGTTAAAAGGTGTCGTGATATTGCTTTAAGACAAATGATTATGGCGATGATAAGTCTCATCCACCCTCACTAAGAACCAGTCATTCTAATGTCATTGTTGCCACCATGTTTTTTGTAGGCTCGGGACGACACCAGTATTGTGATAGGAAAGAGGAAACAAAACGCAAAGCAGATTAAACTTCTTTTAGGGCTGTTTTCCTATTTTGGAAACAAACATCATTACGTTGTTATCCAGAGTCACATTTATTTATTTTTCCAAGCTATATCACACAATATTTTAGGTTTGCAGGTTTTTAAAAGACCAAAAGAGTTCAGTCTGCTTCGTGTTTCCATATCTGCCATGGAAAAAATATTGAGATGCAAAGAATTAGGGCTGTGACGATAACTGTAACTATTGTCATGTCTGAAATTGTAATCTTAAACAGTCCAAACAGAGGAAGAGTTCCCCAGTCAGTCACGGCAGTGACAGTCATTAGTTAAAGTAGTGTCACGTTGCAAGACATCACACCGTATTCTTGTTACCTAAAGTAGGCTGGGGTCAAGGCTACAGTTACAATTGGGAATTTGTAAACCAACAAACCTACATTTACTCTGACCTTTTGTGTATGCAGACCTTTTGTTTATTGAGCACGGACTGACTTTCCAGTCAAGTTATTATTTAGACTAACCATTAGTATAGGAACAAATAAATATTTGCACCTTAACATCCACTTTCAAGGTCTTCTTGTCCAGGGGGATATGAACAAGCTTCATTCCAAAGTAGTTAGCTGCTTTGTCAAAGGCTGCATGGACACTGACTGGTGCAATACTGCAAAATTAGGGGAGGAAATACGGCACAAATTATTCCCTGTACCAGATAAAATGCATTTCACAGGTCATATAACCATTATATACAGCCATAATTACCAACTTTGAGACAGCAAACATTTCAAGCATGCAAATCAAGCTTGTTCTGAGACCATATCAAATGTTATTAGTCACATGAGCCGAATACAACAGGTGTAGTAGACCTTACAGTGAAAAGCTTAGTAACGAGCCCCTCTTCAACATTGCGTTTTTAAAAAATGTAAGATAAGAATAAGAGATAAAAGTAATTAAAGATCAGCAGTGAAATAACAATAACGAGACTATACAGTTGAAGTCAGAAGGTTACATACACTTAGGTTGGAGTCATTAAAACTTGTTTTTCAACCACTCCACAAATGTCTTGTTAACGAACTATAGTTTTGGCAAGTCGGTTAGCACATCTACTTTGTGCATGACACGTAATTTTTCCAACAATTCATTACAGACAGATTATTCCACTGTATCACAATTCTAGTGGGTCAGAAGTTTACATACACTAAGTTGACTTCCAAATGGACAATGACCCCAAGCATACTTCCAAAGTTGTGGCAAAATGGCTTAAGGACAACAAAGTCAAGGTATTGGAGTGGCCATCACAAAGCCCTGACCTCAATATATAGAAAATGTGTGGGCAGAACTGAAAAAGCGTGTGCGAGCAAGGAGGCCTACAAACCTGACTCAGTTACACCAGCGCTGTCAGGACGAATGGGCCAAAATTCACCTAACTTATTGTGGGAAGCTTGTGGAAGGCGACCCAAAACATTTGACCCAAGTTAAACAATTTAAAGGCAATGCTACCAAATACTAATTGAGTGAATGTAAACTTCTGACCCACTGGGACTGTGATGAAAAAATAAAAGCTGAAATAAATCATTCTCTCTATGATTATTCTGACATTTCACATTCTTAAAGTAAAGTGGTGATCCTAACTGACCTAAAACAGGGAATCTTTACTAAGATTAAATGTCAGGAATTGTGAAAAACTGAGTTTAAATGTATTTGGCTAAGGTGTACGTAAACTTCCGACTTCAACTGTATACAGGGGGGGGGTACTGATACAGAGTCAATGTGCGGGGGGCACCGGTTATTTGAGGTAATATGTACATGTAGGTAGAGTTATTAAAGTGACTATGCATAGATAACAACAGAGAGTAGCAGTGGTGTAAAGAGGGTGTGAGGGGGCACTGCAAATAGGGTAGCCATTTGAGTAGATGTTCAGGAGTCTTATGGCTTGGGGGTAGAAGCTGTTTAGAAGCCTCTTGGACCTAGACTTGGCACTCCGGTACCGCTTGCCGTGCGGTAGCAGAGAGAACAGTCTATGACTAGGGTGGCTAGAGTCTTTAACAATTTTTAGGGCCTTCCTCTGACACCGCCTAGTATAGAGGTCCTGGATGGCAGGAAGCTTGGCCCCAGTGTTGTACTGGCCCGTTCGTACTACCCTCTGTAGTGGCTTGCGGTCGGAGGCCGAGCACTTGCCATACCAGGCAGAGATGCAACCAGTCAGGATGCTCTTGATGGTGCAACTGTAGAACCTTTTGAGGATCTGAGGACCCATGCAAAATCTTTTCAGTCTCATGAGGGGGAATAGGTTTTGTCTTGGTGTGCCTGTCTTTCGTGTGCTTGGACCATGTTAGTTTGTTGGTGATGTGGACACCAAGGAACGTGAAGCTCTCAACCTGATCCACTGCAGCCCCGTCGATGAGAATAGGGGCATTCACGGTCCTCTTTTTCCTGTAGTCCACAATCATCTCCTTTGTCTTGTTCACGTTGAGGGAGAGGTTGTTGTCCTGGCACCACAGGGCCAGGTCTCTGACCTCCTCCCTATAGGCTGTCTCATCGTTGTCGGTCTAACACTATCGCATCATCTGCAAACTTAATGATGGTGTTGGAGTTGTGCCTGGCCAGGCAGTCATGAGCGAACAGGGAGTACATGAGCAGACTGAGCACGCACCCCTGAGGGGCCCCTGTGTTGAGGATCAGTGTAGCGGATGTGTTGTTACCTACCCTTACCACCTGGGAGCGGCCCATCAGGAAGTCCAGGATCCAGTTGCAGAGGGAGGTGTTTAGTCCCAGGGACCTTAGCTTAGTGATGAGCTTTGAGGGCACTATGGTGTTGAACGCTGAGCTGTAGTCAATGAATAGCATTCTCACATAGGTGTTCCTTTTGTCCAGGTGAGAAAGGAAGGTGTGGAGTGCAATGGAGATTGCATCATCTGTGGATCTGTTGGGGCGGTATGCAAATTGGAGTGGGTCTAGGGTTTCTGGGAGGATGGTGTTGATATGAGCCATGACCAGCCTTTCAAAGCACTTCATGGCTACAGACGTGAGTGCTATGGGTCGGTAGTCGTTTAGGCAGGGACTATGGTGGTCTGCTTAAAACATGTTGGTATTACAGACTCGGACAGGGAGAAGTTGAAAATATCAGTGAAGACACTTGCCAGTTGGTCAGCGCATGCTCACAGTACACGTCCTGGTAATCCGTCTGGCCCTGCGGTCCTTGTGAATGTTGACCTGTTTAAATGTTTTCCTCATATTGGCTGCGTAGAGCGTGATCACACAGTCTTCCGGAAGAGCTGGTGATCTCATGCATGTTACAGTGTTATTTGCCTCGAAGCGAGCATAGAAGTAGTTTAGCTTTTCTGGTAGGCTCGTGTCACTGAGCAGCTCTCGGCTGTGCTTCCCTTTGTATTCTGTAATGTTTTGCAAGCCCTGCCACATCCGACGAGAGTCAGAGCCGGTGTAGTACGATTTGATCTTAGTCCTGTATTGACGCTTTGCCTGTTTGATGGTTCGTCGGAGGGCATAGCGGGATTTCTTATAAGCTTCCGGGTTAGAGTCCAGCTCCTTGAAAGCGGCAGCTCAAGCCTTTAGCTCAGTGCGGATGCTGCCCGTAATCCATGGCTTCTGGTTGGGGTATGTACGTACAGTAACTGTTGGGACGACATCAATCATCGCACTTAAATCAAATCAGATTTTATTTGTCACATACACATGGTTAGCAGATGTTAATACGAGTGAAGTGAAATGCTTGTGCTTCTAGTTCCGACAGTGCAGTAATATCTAACAAGTAATCTAACAATTTCACAACAACTACCTTATACACACAAGTGTAAAGGGATGAATAAGAATATGTACATATAAATATATGGATGAGCGATGGCCTGCGGCATAGGCAAGATGCAGTAGATGGTATAGAGTACAGTATATACATATGAGATGAGTAATGTAGGGTATGTAATCATTATTAAAAGTGCCATTGTTTAAAGTGACTAGTGATACAGAGGGGTGCTCCCTCTGCTGTTTCCTGAAGTCCACGATCATCTACTTTGTTTTAATGATGTTGAGTGAGAGGTTATTTTCCTGACACCACACTCTGAGGGCCCTCACCTCCTCATCGTTGTTGGTAATCAAGCCTACCACTGTAGTGTCGTCTGCAAACTTGACGATTGATTTGGAGGCGTGCATGGCCACGCAGTCATGGGTCAACAGGGAGTACAGGAGAGGGCTGAGAACGCACACTTGTCGGGCCACAGTGTTGAGGATCAACAGGGTGGAGATTTTGTTTCCTACCTTCACCACCTGGGGGCGGCTCATCAGAAAGTCCAGGACCCAGGTGCACAGGGCGGGGTCGAGACCCAGGGTCTCGAGCTTAATGACGAGTTTGGAGGGTACTATGGTGTTAAATGCTGAGATGTAGTCAATGAACAGCATTCTTACATAGGTATTCCTCTTGTCCAGATGGGTTAGGGCAGTGTGATTGCGTCGTCTGCGGACCTATTGGGGCGGTAGGCAAATTGGAGTGGGTCTAGAGTATCAGGTAGGGAGTGGGTCTAGAGTATAAGGAGAGGTGATATGATCCTTGACTAGTCTCTCAACGCATTTCATGATGACAGAAGTGAGTGCTATGGGGCGATAGTTGTTTAGCTCAGTTAACTTAGATTTCTTGGGGACAGGAACAATGGTGGCCCTCTTGAAACATGTGGGCACAGCAGACTGGGATAGGGATTGATTGAATATGTCCGTAAACACACCAGCCAGCTGGTCTGCGCATGCTCTGAGGACACGGCTGTGATTATAATCGAAAATAATTCTCTTGGTTGATAATGCGGTCGGCATTTGATTGTAAGGAATTCTAGGTCAGGTGAACAAAAGGACTTGAGTTCCTGTATGTTGTTATGATCACACCATGAGTTGAATCATAAGGCATACACCCCCGCCCTTCTTCTTACCAGAGAGATGTTTCTTTCTGTCGGTGCGATGCGTGAAGAAACCGGGTGGCTGTACCAACTCTGATAACATATCCTGAGTGAGCAATGTTTCTGTGAAACAGAGAATGTTACAATCTCTGATGTCTCTCTGAAAGGCAACCCTGGCTCGAATATCGTCTAACTTGTTGTCAAGAGACCGGACATTGGCGAGTAGTATACTCGGGAGCAATGAGCCCGTCTACAGAGCCTGACCAGAAGACCGCTCCGTCTGCCCCTTCTGTGGCGCCGTTGTTTTGGGTCGCCTACTGGGATCAGATCCATTGTCCTGAATGGTGGTTCGAAAAGAGGATCCGCTGCGGGAAAGTCGTATTCCTGGTCGTAGGTAAGTTGACGTTGCTCTTATATCCAATAGTTATTCACGGCTGTATGTAATAATACTTAAGATTTCCTGGGGTAACAATGTAAGAAATAATACATAATACTTATTGATGAAGCCAATGAGTGATGGTGTACTCCTCAATGCCATCGGAGGAATCCCGGAACATACTCCAGTCTGTGCTAGCAAAACAGTCCTGTAGCTTAGCATCTGCTTCCTCTGACCACTTTTTTATTGATCTAGTCACTGATGCTTCCTGCTTTAATTTTAGCTTGTAAGCAGAAATCAGGAGGATAGAATTGTGGTCAGATTTGCCAAATGGAGGGCGAGGGAGAGCTTTGTATGCGTTTCTGTGTGTGGAGTATAGGTGGTCCAGAGTTCTTTTTCCTCTGGATGCACATTTAACATGCTGATAGAAATTTGGTAAAACGGATTTAAGTTTCCCTGCATTAAATTCCCCGGCTACTAGGAGTGGCACCATTCGGTGAGCGTTTTCTTGTTTGCTTATGGCGGAATACAGCTCATTCAAAGCTGTCTTAGTGCCAGCCTCTGACTGTGGTGGTATGTAAACAGCTACAAACTCTCCCGGTAGGTAGTGTGGTCTACAGCTTATCATGAGATACTCTACCTCAGGCGAACAATAGCTCGAGACTTTCTTAGATATCGTGCACCAGCTGTTGTTTACAAAAATACATAGACCGCCGCCCCTTGTCTTACCAGACACCGCTGTTTAATCCTGCCGGTACATCGTATAACCAGCCAGCTGTATGTTGATAGTGTCGTCGTTCAGCCACAATTCCGTGAAGCATAAGATGTTACAGTTTTTAATGTCCAAATGGTAGTTTAGCCTTCCGCGTAACTCGTCGATTTTATTGTCGAAAGATTGCACGTTTGCTAGCAGAATGGAGGGAAGTGGGGGTTTATTCGATCGCCTTCAAATTCTCAGAAGGCAGCCCAACCTTCGCCCCCTCTTTCTCCGCCTCCTCTTCACGCAGATTACGGGGATCGGGGCCTGTTCCCGAGGAAGCAGTGTATCCTTCGCATCGGACTCGTCAGAGTTGTGAAAGGAAAAAGAGGTTTCTGCTAGTCCGTGGTGAGTAATCACCGTCCTGATGTCTAAAAGTTATTTTCAGTCTTAAGAGATGGAACGGTAGCGGCAACATTATGTACAAAATAAGTTAAAAAATAAGTTACAAACAACGCAAATAAATTAACAAAAAAAACTATTGGCTGGGGGCACGTAAAACGTCTGCCATCCTCTCCAGCGCCATTTTACCCATCTGGTGTGCCAAGAATAAAAATAATCTGGGGCTATATTTTGACAGTGAACTTACATTTCAGGATGTTTCACACCCCGCTCATAGGCCATGTCTCTGTACGCCTTGCATGCCATCAATATGCTTTCAGTTCCTCCGGAGGTGACCTGGACAAAGCAGAAACAGCAGCAGCAATCAGTGTTCAAAATATGCTGGTGCATACGTTTTGATTATTCTCTTGAAAAGAACACTTCCCAAACCCTAGATCAGTGAGTCTTGTAGGAGTACTGAAGGTAAACTCACTGTGCCACAAGAGTTGGGCCCACCGTTGAAGAGGGTACACGCCATTCTCACAATCTCTGCCTCCATCTTCCTCACACCAGGAAAGATGTCTGGGTGAAGTGGGTTGCTCCATGCAAAGTCTCCATACACCTAGCAACAAAAGGAAGAATATAAAAAGGGAATCACTAGGCGATAATATTTGTCATATAAACAAGGATAAATAAGGGATATTCAGACTGTAGTATGAGCTTTAAATAAAAAAATGTATTTCTCAAAATACTACACACAGATGTTAACTTGATTGTTCATTCAAAGAATTCAAGACAAAACAAAGACTGTTGTTTTGTGGACTAGACATACCTTCACCAAAAGTTTGGTAAGTGTCTGATCTCCCCAGTACACTGCGCCTGAAACTCGTCCTTTCTCCCAATCCACGTCATCTGTGAAGAGCAGACAACAGCAATACCTCAGGAAATGACTACCGTATAGATTATAATTTCACAACTTTCCCTACAAATAAAACCAATGCTAAAAACACCCTGTGCAGCAGGCACACTTGTCAAAACATTTGTCACATTTATTTTGCCACAAGTAGCCAATACAAAAAGGCACATAGGTAATTTGCTCCTTAATAAGCCATTATATTATGCCATTACAATGTATTATATTATTTCTCCTCAAAAACGCAGTCTAGAACATACCAAAGCATCTTACACAGCATTTGGTTTTCTAGGATATAGTCAATACAATATATATTGGGCAGTAAGTCAACAGCCCCATATGGCTACAAAGACAAAATGTAGAAATATACGCTCCAGAAAGTGCTCTGGGACAACTCTCAGCCACGTACTCAGTGTTTGATACTCTCTGATCCTGTCTAGAACTTGAACTTGGGTAAGCCCTTGTTCAGGCAGCTGTTTAGTGTAGCTCATGCCCTCCTTCAGTGTGCAAAGACTGAGAGACATGTCAGCCAGGGCCTTTTTCAGCTGGGTCTGGATCTGTTACAAAGAGACACTGAGTTAGTTACATTACACACATCACTGCTCAAACAACACAAACCATTTTCCAAGGAGCAGTGGCATCGAGGAGAATGTTTAGGCTACAACACTCTGGCGTTCACAACTTATCTAAAAGTGTTCTCGGAAATATTGGAAATATATGAAAGCAATCAAAACTAGCTAGTTGTGAAAGTATAGGTGATAGCCCAGATCTTCCTGGCATGCTATCAAAATATGTTTGTGGCTAGACAGCACTCAACTTATTTTGCATAACTTATATTATGTAAAGTTAGATGTAACCATCGGATTAAAGTGTAGCCTATTCACACTCTTCAGTTAAATCCAAATATGGTTTTAGTCATTCTGTAATGACCAACAGTAACCCAACATTATCACAAGTCCATGATTATTATCACAAGTCTATGAAACTGTGTCAAAGGTCCCCCCCCCCCCTCCCGCATGCCGACACTCAAGTCATCAGTGAGTGACTCATACCACGCCAGACAAGGAAGAGTCAGAGCACATTTGTGGAATACAGGAACAATAACCGCTTGAAACTTACTGTCGCGCCAACAAAGGGTATTTTTCTGATGAGTCGAAAGCACTGCTTCTTGAGTCGGGATGTCAGGGCTATTAAGCGACAAAGAAAGAGGCGATTGTGTTGAAATAATGGTCGTTGAGCAGCACAGTACAAAACCACAAGCTGAATTCAATGGGGAAGTTTTATATTAATAATACAGCTGCTTGGAAAGGGCAGACAATTCAAAAAAGACCAACAGCTGGCATACAAGCTAATACTGGAACACAGTTTCCTGCCAACATTCCTGCCAAATTAGATTTTGTGTACAGCAAGTTACTGCCATCAACAACAAAAAACAAATCGTAATTTCCACTGATTTGGAATAGAAATATCATTGATCTGTAGTATTCTAGAAAATGCACAAACATCAGTGAGAACACTAACATGTCTGAACATGGTTACGTCACTTGTAATAACTGTAAAACAGCTGGAAAATGTACAAAGAGAGAAACTGAAGTGTGGAACAAGAACAAAAACAGCAACTGCAAGTTCAAACATATTTCAAATTATTGGCCAGCAACAGAGTGATGTAACTGATCTGAGATGCACCAAAATTGTTTTGTCAGCTGATCATTGCTCACAATTATATCAGGAAAAAGTATTCAAGTCCATACAGGAATTGAGATTAAGGGTTGCCATTTTGCCTGGGGCAAGTGACCTGAGCAGTTGCCCCATTGGGCAGGTAATTTATTTGAACTGACAACAACCAAAATACAAAGAATTACAGTAGTCTGGACTCTCTGGTTCCTCCACTGTGTGTAGGTGAAAATAGCTACTAAACATTTTGGGGCAAGTGATCATAATCTTCGGGCAACCCCAAAATACTCCTGACTTGCCCAATGGGTGCGTGCCTTTCAGACCTTAATGTCAATCCCTGCCATACTTCGGTTCCAACCCTAGGTGCTTTAATGCTGACACCTACCCTGCATCTCAATTCTTTACCGTTCTACCAGTCTGCACATTGGATTGACGTAAGCATGAGCTAGAGAGAGTATTACATCACTCCTTTCCTTTTAAATCCACGAGGGGAAGTGAATAATTGCACACTCATTCAGACGGGTAAAGAATCATGAAGCAGCATGTCTGATTAAACCAAAAACCACTTTCCATAATGTAGAACACCCATGCATCACGTTTTCCATGCATACGATACACACATGCTTTATTCCATAATCGGAAAACATACTTTCTTGCTGAAACAAGAAGCCTTTGACCCAGACTGCTCCTAGGGTAGATATGAGAGTAGCTCCAATGATCTGCCATGGTTCCAGCTCCTCGCAGTTGGTGTTCACAAGCCGCCTGCCTTCCTCCAGGTAGAGCAATAGCATCTCCTTGTACACCTCCAAGGCACTCTAGGAACATAGAGAGATGACATTGTTAATTTCCAATTGTAGATCCGTCTGTACTGCTATGCAACGTGTAAGGATTTTGGGGGGGATCCTGGGGACTACATGCACAAACTCAGCAAAAAAAGAAACGTCTTCTCACTGTCAACTGCGTTTATTTTCAGCAAACTTAACATGTGTAAATATTTGTATGACTATAAGATTCAACAGACATAAACTGAACAAGTTCCACAGACATCTGACTAACAGAAATGGAATAATGTGTCCCTGAACAAAGGGGGGGGTCAAAATCAAAAGTAACAGTCAGTATCGGGTGTGGCCACCAGCTGCATTAAGTACTGCAGTGCATCTTCTCCTCGTGGACTGCACCAGATTTGCCAGTTAAAGCATGTGAGATGTTACCCCACTCTTCCACCAAGGCACCTGCAAGTTCCCGGACATTTCTGGGGGGAATGGCCCTAGCCATCACCCTCCGATCCAACAGGTCCCAAACGTGCTAAATGGGATCGAGATCCGGGCTCTTTGCTGGCCATGGCAGAACACTGACATTCTTGTCTTGCAGGAAATCACACAGAGAACGAGCAGTATGGCTGGTAGCATTGTCATGCTGGAGGGTCATGTCAGGATAAGCCTGCAGGAAGGGTACCACACGAGGGAGGAGGATGTCTTCCCTGTAACGCACAGCATTGAGATTCCCTGCAATGACAACAAGCTCAGTCCAATGATGCTGTGACACACCGCCCCAGACCATGACGGACCCTCCACCTCCAAATCAATCCCGCTCCAGAGTAGAGGCTCATTCCTTCGACAATAAACGCGAATCCGACCATCACCCCTGGTGAGACAAAACCGCGACTCGTCAGTGAAGAGCAATTTAACCGCAAAAGTAATTTTTATGTTATATTTAACATTTTGGAACCAAATTAGGTCCACTAATGCCTGAAATGATTAACAAAGCTGTTCACTTGTGAGAGATGCGAAGACAGCACAAATGTTGCTTTTATTAAAAAAAAGGTAAGGATGCCACCCAGTGTTCTCATAATCACCCCCTATCTTTGATAAACACAGAAATTAAACTGATTTCCAAAATGTTGTCATCCCATCTTGAGACTTACTTATTTGTCCTTTGCTATTTTTATTATCCATGAACCCCTGGCCCAGGCAACTATTCAATTGAAAGAAATAACACCAATTTGCCAAAAATCTACTTATCACTTCATCTCATTATACGCGGACGATATTTTACTATATCTAGACAACTTATCTTAAATCGCTCCCAAACACATTGAAGATCATAGATTAATTTTGTAACTTGAGATGAAGCTGAATTTATCGAACCAAATCAACCTTACTGACTCTCAAGACCCCAATGGAGGACTGCATCTCTACTAATGGAATCCCAAACGTTTCCGATTTAAAATATTTGGTAGTAGATATACAGTTGAAGTCGGAAGTTTACATACACTTAGGTTGGAATCATGAAAACTCGTTTTTTCAACCACTCCACAAATTTCTTGTTAACCTGTTGGGGCTAGGGGGCAGTATTTGCACGGCCGGATAAAAAACATACCCGATTTAAACTGGTTACTACTCTTGCCCAGAAACGTGAATATGCATATAATTAGTAGATTTGGATAGAAAACCCTCTAAAGTTTCTAAAACTGTTTGAATGGTGTCTGTGAGTATAACATAACTCATATGGCAGGCCAAAACCTGAGAAGATTCCATACAGGAAGTGCCCTGTCTGACAATTTGTTCTCCTTCTGTGGCATCTCTATCGAAAATACAGCATCTCTGCTGTAACGTGACATTTTCTAAGGCTTCCATTGGCTCTCAGAAGGTGCCAGAAAGTGGAATGACGTCTCTCCTGTCTCTGGGCGAAAAACAGCAGGAGATTTTGTGAGTGGTCAGGCTGAGAACAGTGACACTGGAGATGCGCGTTCATGAGAATTCTAAATTTTTTTCTTTCAGCCTTTGAATAAATACAACGTCGCCCGGTTGGAATATTATCGCTATTTTACGAGAAAAATAGCATAAAAAATGATTTTAAACAGCGTTTGACATGCTTCGAAGTAAGGTAATGGAATATTTTTACATTTTTTGTCACGAAATGTGCTCGCGCGTCACCCTTCGTATACTGACCTGAACACACGAACAAAACGGAGGTATTTGAATAGAACTATGGATTATTTGGAACCAAAACAACGTTTGTTGTTGAAGTAGAAGTCCTGGGAGTGCATTTTGACGAAGAACAGCAAAGGTAATCCAATTTTTCTTATAGTAAATCTGAGTTTGGTGAGGGCCAAACTTGGTGGGTGTCAAATTAGCTAGCCGTGATGGCCGGGCTATGTACTCAGAATATTGCAAAAAGCTATTTTAAAATCGGACATAGTGATTGCATAAAGGAGTTCTGTATCTATAATTCTTAAAATAATTATGTATTTTGTGAACGTTAATCGTGAGTAATTTAGTAAATTCACCGGAAGTTTGCGGTGGGTATGCTAGTTCTGAACATCACATGCTAATGTAAAAAGCTGTTTTTTGATGTAAATATGAACTTGATTGAACAAAACATGCATGTATTGTATAACATAATGTCCTAGGAGTGTCATCTGATGAAGATCATCAAAGGTTAGTGCTGCATTTAGCTGTGGTTTTGGTTTTTGTGACATATATGCTTGCTTTGAAAATGGCTGTGTGATTATTTTTGGCAGGGTACTCTCCTGACATAATCTAATGTTTTGCTTTCGCTGTAAAGCCTTTTTGAAATCGGACAATGTGGTTAGATTAACGAGAGTCTTGTCTTTAAAATGGTGTAAAATAGTCATATGTTTGAGAAATTGAAGTTATAGCATTTTCTAGGTATTTGTATTTCGCGCCATGCGATTCCACTGGCTGTTGACTAGGTGGGACGTTTGCCGAGGGAGGTTAACAAACTATAGTTTTGGCAAGTCGGTTAGGACATCTACTTTGTGCATGACACAAGTCCTTTTTCCAACAGTTGTTTACAGATAATTTCACTTATAATTCACTGTAACACAATTCCAGTAGGTCAGAAGTTTACATACACCAAGTTGACTCTGCCTTTAAACAGCTTGGAAAATTCCAGAAAATGTCATAGCTTTAGAAGCTTCTGATAGGCTAATTGACATCATTTGAGTCAATTGGAGGTGTACCTCTGGATGTATTTCCTAGCCTACCTTCAAACTCAGTGCCTCTTTGCTTGACATCATGGGAAAACCAAAATAAATCAGCCAAGAAAAACTAAACTGTAGACCTCCACAAGTCTGGTTCATACTTGGGAGCACGGTAACATGTTCATCTGTACAAACAATAGTACGCAAGTATAAACACCATGGGACCATGCAGCCGTCATACCGCTCAGGAAGGAGATGTGTTCGGTCTCCTAGAGATGAATGTACTGTGGTGCGAAAAGTGCAAATCAATCCCAGAACAACAGCAAAGGACATTGTGAAGATGCTGGAGGAAACTGGTACAAAAGTATCTATATCCACAGTAAAACAAGTCCTATATCGACATAACCTGAAAGGCCGCTCAGCAAGGAAGAAGCCACTGCTCCAAAACCGCCATAAAAAAGCCAGACTACGGTTTGCAACTGCACATGTGGACAAAGATCATACTTTTTGGAGAAATGTACTCTGGTCTGATGAAACAAAAATAGAACTGTTTGGCCATTGACCATCGTTATGTTTGGAGGAAAAAGGGGGAGGCTTGCAAGCCAAAGAAGACCATCCCAACCGTGAAGCACGGGGGTGGCAGCATCATGTTGTGGGGGTGTTTTGCTGTAGGAGGGACTGGTGCACTTCACAAAATAGATGGCATCATGAGGCAGGAAAATTATGTGGATATCTTGAAGCAACATCTCAAGACATCGGTCAGGAAGTTCAAGCTTGGTCGCAAATGGGTCTTCCAAATGGACAATGACCCCAAGCATACTTCCAAAGTTGTGGCAAAATGGCTTAAGGACAACAAAGTCAAGGTATTGGAGTGGCCATCACAAAGCCCTAACCTCAATCCTATAAAATATTTGTGGGCAGAACTGAAAAAGCGTGTGCGAGCAAGGAGGCCTACAAACCTGACTCCGTTACACCAGCTCTGTCCGAAGGAATTCACCCAACTTATTGTGGGAAGCTTGTGGAAGGCTACCCTAAACGTTTGACCCAAGTTAAACAATTTAAAGGCAATACTACCAAATACTAATTGAGTGTATGTAAACTTCTGACCCACTGGGACTGTGATGAAAAAATAAAAGCTGAACTAAATCATTCTCTCTACTATTATTCTGACATTTCACATTCTTAAAATAAAGTGGTGATCCTAACTGACCTAAGACAGAGAATTTTTATTAGGATTAAATGTCATGAATTGTGAAAACTGAGTTTAAATGTATTTGGCTAAGGTGTACGTAAACTTCCGACTTCAACTGTATATTGTACCTGTAACCCCCCATCAAATAAAGGACAAAAATAGATATACTGAACAAAAATATAAAACGTGTTGGTCCCATGTTTCACGAGCTGAAGTAAATAATATAAATAATCCCAGAAATGTTCCATATGCACAACTGCTTATTTCTCTCAAATTTTGTGCACAAATCATTTGTTTGGGGTGGCAGGTAGCCTAGTGGTTAGAGCGTTGGGCCAGTAACCGAAAGGTTGCTAGATCGAATCCCCGAGCTGACAAGGTAAAAATCTGTTGTTCTGCACCTGAACAACGCACTGTTACTAGGCAGTTAATTGTAATTAAGAATGTGTTCGTAACTGGCTTGCCTAGTTAAATAAAGGTTAAATAAAATTAAAACAAATAAATTACATCCCTGTTAGTGAGCATTTCTCCTTTGCCAAGATAATCCATCCACCTGACAGGTGTGGCATATCAAGAAGCTGATTAAACAGCATGATCATTACACAGGTGCACTTTGTGCTGGGAACAATAAAAGGCCACTCTAAAATGTGCAGTTTTGTCACACAACACAATGCCCCATGATGTCTCAAGTTGATGGAGCATGCAATTGGCATGTTGACTGCAGGAAGGTCCAGATAATTAAAATGTTCATTTCTCTACCATAAGGTGCCTCCAATGTCATTTGGAGGTCAGGGCTCTGTGCAGGCCATCCAGCTTCATCACCTGCGGAATCATCTGAGGAGGGTGGGGGGTGCTGAGGAGTATTTTTGTCTGTAATAAAGCCCTTTTGTGGGGAAAAACTCCCCAGTGGGTGGGCCTGGCTGCCAAGTGGTTGGGCCTATGCCCACCAATGGCTGCACCCCTGCCCAGTCATATGAAATCCTTAGATCAGGGTCTAATTCATGTATTTCAATTGACTGATTTCCTAAAATGAACTCAGTAAAATCTTTGAAATTGTTGCATTAACATTTTTGTTCAGTACACAATTTGGTCACAAAAACATGTCAGCACAGCCTTTTATCCGCAACAAGTACATTTGATGGAAACATCTCTGGTGGGAAAATTTGCATAGTGTTTCAATATGGACTTTAGAATATTCACATAAAAATCTGTTGCCAGTTGGATGGAAACCTAGCTACAGACACTGACTGTCACCACATATCACCATCATTTAACCATGTCCCCAATAGCAGATTTACATCCCGTGCACAAAATCGAAATGACAAACCCTTAAAAACACACAAGTCACAATGCAATTCCCTCATAATCAATTGACATCACACTTTCCATCATATACAGTTCAACACACCATCAGTCAACTTTAATCTTTGCGAAAGCAGAAATACAATACCCAACAAGTACTAATAAGTCTACTAATGACAAGTACTTACACCAGAAGACTCGCGCTGTGGTTCAATTTCTTTCGCTCTGTAGAAACGCAGTAGCGGAAATTACATTAGAGAGAGAAAGTGACTAGGGTAATCTGCTACTTCAAAATGCAGCTAGTCTTTAGACTGACAGGTAGCCCTGGTCGCAGTTGTAAATGAGAACTTGTTCTGAACTGGCCTACCTGGTTAAATAACGGTGAAATAAATGTTAAAATTCCACAACCGGGACCAGGTGAGGTGGAGGAATAGGAATCAGCTGACTACACTCTGCCCCTGTCGTCCATTAGACATACCATTTGTAGCCAATGGAGGAGAGAAACATCATAGACACTTTTCCTCCCCTAACAAATTAATTTGGTTGTGTTCATTTGAGTGCAGAGGAAGTGCAATAACATGCTACTGCACATTATTATCTGATAGACGTATCACTAACGTATTCCAAATACAAAATACATTAAGTAAGGAATACACTATTTTAGGTGTGGAATATAGAAAAACTGCTCATACCTTATCCTCATTTGACAAATTGAGCCTATTTCCAAACCAGCGGTTATAGTAAATAATTCATTAATTTCACGAGTGCAGTAAAATGTGTTTATCTATTATCTGTAAGATCACTACTTTTTACAACACTATGCGTTTCTGCTTGATAACAATAAAGATAATATCCATGAAGGTTCCCTGTAATCAGATAGGGAAAAGCTTAAGGTCCACAAGACAGTAACTTGAATAACCACTATTCCTAACCACTGAATCTAACATCGCATAGTGCTTTGGGGGAAAATATAATAGGTACTGGTGATGCAGTACGCAAACACTTTTAGTTACTTCATTAGAAATGTAGGCTTTAATTGACGACTGACGACCTGCTTAAATGGAATCACGTCAATCCAGGTCAAGTAAAAGTCACAGCAACAAAAACAAAGAAACAGTATGACATTAAAAAAAATGGTTTACGTAATAAAGAGTACTGACAGTAGTTTTACAGACAGGGGCCTAGCCTATAGTAATGACAAACCCAAATTCTACAATGAATGAACCTGAATGAACGCTTTGCCTTTCAATCACAGGAATACACCCCCTGACGACAGTTGTTAGGTTTAATCTCCGACAGGTTTGCCAAGGTTAGCGAAACAGCGCAGAGTTGGGAGCAACACACTATGTGACCAGCAGCGGCCATGTATCAGATGAGCAGCTAATCTTAATGCATTATCGTAGGATTAGGCTTCATTCTCCATCTAAAATTGGGGGAAAAACGAACGTTTTGACAGGACTTTTTAAATATGTATGCAATAGCTGTAGTTCCCTTTGAGTTCAGTGCTTCTGTAGCACAGACAGCAAAGCTGAGCATCCAGTGCCACATTTAAGTTTTTATATGCCATAAACTGGAGAGATTAAATGGTGTTATCTTGCGTCGGGGCAAAAGGAAAGTCCTGGTGCAACAGATATAAACCCTTTGCCACGTACGTACTCTTTGTTATCCGACACATTTCTTTCTGACATTTTTCAAACAACATACTTTGCCCGTCACAAAACATTTTTCGTGGCCGTTTTTGCGTTAGGACAAATTATGCAGTGCTGAAGCCCGATCTTCACGCTTATTTTGTTCTCCCTATTGTTGTGTAAACGCCCATGCATCCGTTTTCCCAGGCCAACAGTATTCTGTAAGGAGACCTTTGTTGTCTCCAAGGGGAGGTCGTATTTCTCATGGAAATGTACTGGGTGTGAGGAGGCTACTGCTATGAGAGACATCAAGGGAAAAACAGTGTGATAATACACATTAGTATCAACACTGGCTTGGCAAACACATTTTATGAATTCTTAGAGTTCTAAGGTCTGTATTTTATGGAAAATAAAATTCAAACGCTTCAAATTATGAAGTCAAGTACCACGATCTAAGCGTCAACTGTCAACACCGAGTTCATTTGTGGTCTAGCGGTTAGAGCCGCTGCCTTTATATCGCACATAGCCCTACCGTGGGTTCGATTCCGGCACACGCCCTTCTAGCATAAATAACTCAAATCGGGGGATTGACATAATTTAGTAACACATTTAAAATATGGACAGTCGAGGGATATTTCACCCAGATCTGTATAGGAAATTACTATACCAGACACTTCATTTTAAAGACAGTTGTATTTAATGCATAAAATAAATAAGAAACAAATGAAATAATAACAGTAGGCTACACCAACATTAGTTTCCATTCATACAAAAGAGTCGGGTAAACTTCCACAGTAGATTTGCCGTGGTATATGAGGAAAGGCACAACAACACCTTTCCCCCTCAGGAGACTGAAAAGATCTCAGGAGACTGAAAAGATTTGGCATTGGTCCTCAGATCAAAAAAAAAAGTCATACAGCTGCACCATCGAGAACATCCTGACCGGTTGCATCACCGCCTGTTATGGCAACTGCTCGGCATCTGACCTTAAGGCGCTACAGAGGGTAGTGTGTACGGCCCAGTACATCACTGGGGCCAAGCTTCCTGCCATCCAGGACCTATATAATAGGCGGTGTCAGAGGAAAGCCCATAAAATTGTCAGAGACTCCAGTCACCCGAGTCATAGACTGTTTTCTATGCTACCGCACGACAAGCGGTACCGGAGTGCCAAGTCTTGGAACAAAAGGCTCCTTAACAGCTTCTACTCCCAAGCCATGAGACTGCTGAACAATTAATCAAAATGGCCACCGGACTATTTACATTACCCCCTCCAGTGTACCCCAGCACACTGACTCGGTACCGGTACCCCCTGTATATAGCCTCGTTATTGTTATTGTGTTACTTTTTTACTTTAGTCATTTGGTAAATATAAATAACTCTTCTTGAACTGCACTGTTGATTAAGGGCTTGTAAGTAAGCATTTCACGGTAAGGTCTACACTTGTTGTATTTGGCGCATGTGACAAATAAAGTATGATTTGATTTTAAATACTTTATTTCAATTGTACAGAATACTTGTCAAATAGATAAAATCGCCCTTAGTCTCTTAAAGGTCCAAGTTGTTCCAATGATAATACCAACCAGAAGGCGCACATACACTACATGACCAAAAGTACGTGGACACCTGGTCATCGAAAATCTCATTCCAAAATCACGGGCATTAATATAGAGTTGGTCCCCGCTTTTCTACTATAACAGCCTCCACTTTTATGGGAAGGCTTTCCACTAGATGTTGGAACATCTGCGGGAACTTGCTTCCATTCAGTCACAAGAGCATTAGTGAGGTCGGGCACTGATGTTGGGCGATTAGGCCTGGTTCGCAGTCGGAATTCCAATTAATTCCAAAGGTCTTCGATGGGGTTGAGGTCAGGGCTCTGTGCAGGCCAGTCAAGTTCTTCCACAATGATCTCAACAAACTATTTCTGTATGGACCTCGCTTTGTACCCCGGGGCATTGTGATGCTGAAACAGGAAAGGACCTTCCCCAAACTGTTGCCACAAAGTTGGAAGCAAAGAATCGTCTAGAGTGTCATTGTATACTGTAGTGTTACGATTTCCCTTCACTGGAACTAAGAGGCCTAGCCCGAACCATGAAAAGCAGCCCCAGACCATTATTCCTCCTACACTAAACTTTACAGTTGGCAGTATGCATTGGGGCAGGCAGAGTTCTCCAGGCGTCTGCCAAACCCATATTTGACCAGGGCAGTTCTAGCAGGCCCGAAATTTGATGAACTAACTTGTTGGAAAGATGGCATCCTATGACGGTGCCAGGTTGAAAGTCGCTGCGCTCTTCGGTAAGGCCATTCAACTGCCAATGTTTGTCTATGGAGATTGCACGGCTGTGTGCTCGATTTTATACACCAGTCAGCAACGGGTGTGGCTGAAATAGCCGAATCCACTAATTTGAAGGGGTGTCCACATACACTATATGTACATAAGTATCTTGAAAGACTTTGGTTGCAAGCAGGACTAAGGTAACCCCAACATCATATTTTAGGGACCGGAAATGCGGTAATCAATAATAGTTTCAATTGAGATCAGCTGTGCGGGTGAATTTTGAGCCTATTGATGGTTTAAAGAGGCATTACTTCGCGATAATACAGTGCCATCAATGGTTGCAATAGGCCACTTGTTATTGGATTATATTTCAATATGCCACATTCTTGTAGGCTACTTGTTAGCCTATCCATTGCCACATAACGAAAGGTGTGAAAACCGATAATAGCCTACTGTTTGTGTTTCACTGGCTGAGTTGAGCTGATTTGTGCCATCAGTTGATTGACAGATGTAGGCCTACTGTAGAACGATAAGGTTTCCTCCAGTGTGGATGCTAGCCCACATTTTATAGTTAGGCTGTGTATAATTTGTCAATATACTTATGGTCTTTTGAGTGGATGGCTCTTACAGTAGGTGTGATTTCCACTGCTAAGCTGTTATGCGCCAGCAACAGTAGCATAGACCTACTGTACTTTCAGTTTGATGCTGGCATTTTTAAATCGTCCTTGTTGTGGATTAAAAGCCTGTATTGTGTGGCCCTACTATTTCATTTTGAAAAACTGTCAAGATGTTTATGCATTTGACCCTATCCAAATTCGATTTAGTTGAGCTGAGACACTTTTCTTTGATGTATAAATCATCAGACTATTCATTTTACTTTTTGAAAACATTGAAATAAATGCAATTATCTTTTCGCTTCAGGATTGTTTTGATCACATGGACTGGGATATATTCCGGGTAGCTTGCAAAAATAATCTAGACACATACACAGATACGGTGAATGAGTTTATAAGGAAGTGTATAGGAGTACCCACTGTGACTATTAAATCCTACCCTAACCAGAAATCGTGGATAGATGGTAGCATTCACGTGAAACAAAGCGCGAACCACCGCATTTAACTATGTCAAGGTGACTGGTTATATGGCAGAATATAAACAGCGTAGTTATTCACTCCGCAAGGCTATCAAACAAGCTAAACATCAGTAGAGATAAAGTGGAGTCGCAATTCAACGGCTGACACGAGACGTATGTGGCAGGGACTACAGACAATCACGGACTACAAAAGGAAAACCGGCCACGTCGCCGAGCCCAACGTCTTGCTTCCGGACAGGCTAAACACATTCTAAGCACGCTTTGAGGACAACACAGTACCACCGACGCGACCCGCTACCAAGGACTGTGGGCTCTCCTTCTCCGTGGCCGACGTGAGTAAAACATTTAAACGTGTTAACCCTCGCAAGGCTGCCAGCCCAGACGACATCCCTAGCCGCATCCTCAGAGAATGCGCAGACCAGCTGCCTGGTGTGTTTACGGGCATATTCAATCTCTCCCTATCCCAGTCTGCTGTCCCCATATGCTTCAAGATGGCCACCATTTTTCCTGTACCCAAGAAGGCAAAGGTAACTGAACTTAATGACTATCGCCCTGCAGCACTCACCGCTGTCATCATGAAGTGCTTTCAGAGACTAGTCAAGGATCATATCACGTCTACCTTTCCTGACACCCTAGACCCACTTCAATTTGCTTACCGCCCCAATAGATCCACAGACGATGCAATCGCCATCACTCCACACACTGCCCTATCCCAACTGGACAAGAGGAATACCTATGTAAGAATGCTGTTTATTGACTATAGCTCAGCATGCAACACCATAGTACCCTCCAAGCTCATTATTAAGCTTTTGAGGCCTTGGGTTTGAACCCCGCCCTGTGCAACTGGGTCCTGGACTTCCTGACGGGCCGCCCCCAGGTGGTGAAGGTAGGAAACATCACCTCCACTCCGCTGATCCTCAACACTGGGGCCCCACAAGGGTGCGTTCTCAGCCCCCTCCTGTACTCCCTGTTCACCCATGACTGCGTGGCCAAGCACGCCTCCAACTCAATCATCAAGTTTGCAGATGACACAACAGTAGTAGGCTTGATTACCAACGATGACACGACAGCCTACAGGGAGGAGGTGAGGGCTCTGGGAGTGTGGTGCCTGGAAAAAAACCTCTCACTCAACGTCAACAAAACAAAAGGAGATGATTGTGGACTCCAGGAAACAGCAGAGGGTACACCCACCTATCTACATCGACGGGACCGCTGTGGAGAAGGTGGAAAGCTTCAAGTTCCTTGGCATAGATATCACTGACAAACTGAAATGGACCACCC
This sequence comes from Salmo trutta, assembly GCF_901001165.1. Lineage (NCBI taxonomy): Eukaryota > Metazoa > Chordata > Actinopteri > Salmoniformes > Salmonidae > Salmo > Salmo trutta. Next base: position 28,276,362 of record NC_042961.1, on the reverse strand, counting down.
ACACAGACAGTGTGGTGAAGGTGGCGCAACAGAACCTCTTCAACCTCAGGAGGCTAAAGAAATTTGGATTGTCACCTAAAACCCTCACAAACTTTTACAGATGCATAATTGAAAGCATCCTGTCAGGCTGCATTACCGCCTGGTACGGCAACTGCACTGCCCGCAAGGCTCCCAAGAGGGTGGTGTGGTCTGCCCAACGCATTACAGGGGGCAAACTACCCGCCCTCCAGGACACCTACAGCACCCGATGTCACAGGAAGGCCAAAAAGATCATCAAGGACATCAACCACCCGAGCCACTGCCTGTTCACCCCGCTATCATCCAGAAGGCGAGGTCAGTACAGGTGCATCAATGCTGGGACCGAGAGACTGGAAAACAGCTTCTATCTGAAGGCCATCAGTCTGGTAAACAGCCATCACTAGCATAGAGAGGCTGCTGCTTATAGGCAGACTACAAATCACTGGCCACTTTAAGGAATGGAACACTAGTCACTTTAATAATCTTTACAGATCTGGCATTACTCATCTCATATGTATATAGTGTATTCTATACTATTCTACGGTATCTTTGCCATGGGGCAAAGAGAAAAATGTGCAGCTTTATAGGTAATCTGATACTATTCTACACATTTTGCCATGAGGCTGAGAGAAAATGTTGCCGTTTTAAAGCTAATTTCAAGCAATTCTACACATATTGTCATTGGGCAGAGAGAAAAATGTGCAGTTTTATAGCTAATCTCACGCTATTCTACACATTGAGGTTGAGAGAATTTAGACATTTTTAAAGCTAATTCTAAACATAAAACTGCACATTTTTCTCTCTCTATTTGTTAGTCAACTTATCGATAATTAAACACTTGCAGCTTTTCTTCTGTGACTGTCATTAGCCTATATTTTACCTTAGAAGACTAAATAAACTCTTGCTCACCAGAATGTCATAAATCGATAGATTTCAATCTTATTTACATTGGTAAAGTTCTCTCTGTCATCTCTGCTTCTTTCGCGGAGCAAAGACGTTTAGGGACTGGGGAGAAAATGCTATAACTCAAAAAAAAGAAAAACAGTAAAGATTTTCTGTGCAAAATGTTCAAATGACATCATTTTGACAAATTGTAAGAAAATAGAAAGCTGTGAAAACGGATGCATATTTTATGTGGTTGAAATACTATCAGCTCTCATTATGCTGATAAAGATAGATACCATCTGTAGAGGTGCTAACTGCATTCGCATTCTCTCAAGATGCTGAAAGAAAATCAGATTTTTCCACTCCTGTTCCAGAGTAAAAATGTACCCTACATTTGCTGTATACTTTTACTGCAAGAAATACTTAATTCTGCAGGAGTTAAAAGGAAGGTTACGTGAGAGGTTATAAACCTACAGTTAGTGTCCAGATTTCACTTTCCATTTAACCCATCTGAACATTAGGCCACAGTTCCCTTGACGTGCCAGTCCTATTTGAAGTCCCCGTTTTGTGACTGTCGAATTTGTATAGCGCCTTACAATCATCCTATTTTACCACTTCACCAAATCTTTCCAAAACATTACTTTTCTAGCCTTCCCCTCTCTTAATTTTCAACTCTCCATTTTGCAGCTTTTCTTTTTTTGGAGTTAAACTCTGACGTTATCCTTTTTGCCTCTTAATTTTTTCTACCTGTTCCCAAAAGCATTTGCCGATTTGCGTATAGGCTATTTGCCATGCATACAGTTAGGCCCTTAAAGCGTAGACTTATGCACTAATGCCAGATAGCCTAAACTAATATAAGAAACACCTCAAATGTAGCCTATAGATAAACATTGCACAAGAATGATACATTTATGCATTTTTTTAAGGTATTGTTTTCTATTTTTTCAACCCGCACGCCACCTACCCGTCCTGCACTTCTAAAGCTACAAAGGATACTTGAACTAGTCAAAGGTACAATGTAGGTATGGTAGTGCATTGTATATAATAGTGCTGAGCTATTAGTGCTTGAGGTCAGTTCAGTTTCGGTTCGATTATTTAAAAAATCATCACGTTTTCGATTTCAATTGTTTTTTTTTTAAACATTAAAACGCACTATACATTATGTGGGTTGAAAACACTAAAAGTCAAATTAATAAAAGTCCCATTATGGTTGTGACTGCCCATTACTACTTTTCACTTATTAATAATCACCTATTTACATTCATTTAATAAAATATTTTGGTTTTGTTTATTACATTTGATGACAATTATTTCATTCCAAGTAATCTCATCAATATAGACCTGCTGCCTATGCTGTCTGACAAAATCCCTATTTTAGTAGTTCTTTAATACCTTTATGACTGCTGAATACCAACGATCAATCACTTAGATTATGTATTTTCAGGTAGAGATAACTTGCAATGCAACTGCTTTCTATCCCTCTCGATCGCGCATTCTTCGGTCTCTTCTCGTAGCAGTAAAAGAAACACACAGACCGGACAAGTAGGCGCGCAATGGATTATGGCCATTGTAGTTAATTACCACGTTTTCTGCATCAAACTGTGTAGAATATCGGCCTGTTGGAAATTACAACTCCCTACTACATTACACAGTTCAAGCATGATCTGATTTATCTCTAGAGAAACTGTGAAATGTGCTTATTGAGCTCACAGAAAAAACCCTGAACGAAATGGAATTCAAATAATCGAACAGATATCGTTCCATTCGTTGTTTTAATTACTCAGCACTAGTATACAAACACCCCCCCTGGCGGCGATTGTAAATATTTCCTCAGACATTCAGATCCTCCTACTGCAGGATTATTTTCCTCTTGCGACTAAACGGGTCAAATTAAGATCCGACATCTGTAGTGCAAGTGATAAAAAGCACATTTCCATGGCACAAAGTGTTGAAGGTACTGATGTCCAAAGACGTACAGTACGTGGGGCTGCTGATGTCTGTATATACCGTATTATATACTGTGTAAGTCTATAGGTCTGCTAATACAGGACTAGTAAAGGCCCAGTGCACTACTTTTGTGAAGATAATTTATTTTTTAACATACATTTTTTATTTTATTCAGATTTTTCTAAGGGGGGGGGGTGCTGAACCCTCAGCACCCCTACTTCTCAGTAAAAGCTCCCTTTCTATGTCTTAAATCACTGCAAAGGAGATTGCCTGCAGGAGAAACAGTTTTTGATCATAAAGTTGTCATATCATTTGAATATGAGAAAGAACCTGGATCATTTGAATGTGAAGAAAGAACCTGTCAAGCTACAGGTGACTCTACTCCATACTCAGAACACTGACATTTCTGACAAATTTGCCACATTTCTAGAATGCATCTGGTCAGTTATTCACTCTAATAGCTGTCTTAAAACCCTTATTATACTGCAAACTAAAAGAAAATCAAACCTACAACTAGAAGGCTATGCCTGCAAGTGTGAATAGTTGTTGAGGCAGTTAAAGACAAAATGTATCTTAGAAGAATCTTGACCTTTCCATATCAGATTCTTGATCTGTATTTATGCGACATTATTCCCTCCGAATACATACAAAATAAACTACCCTGAAGAAAATGATCCTCGCAGTTGAAAAAGGATCGACTTCAAAATTATTATAAATGCCAGGGGTGTTATTCAAATAGTAAGAATGTGTGCTATAATCACTTTAACAATGCGCGAACTATGTCAACACTGTAACGTTAGCGCTCCAGGGCAAGCAACATGATTGTGTGTAGGCAAACTTAGCTCCACTGTTCTGGACGCTTTACTATCGCCTGCAGCAACACAGTCAACTTAATTGTTATAATGTAAATAATTTATCAGTGAGACCTGCTGCTTGTATGCTTTTTGACACACGGAGTTAGCTAACGTTACATGGCTCAAGCAATATTTACATTTATTCAGAGAAAGAAAGAAAATCCTACTGAAAAAAAGCGTATTATTCACTTACCCAATAGTCCATGGTTAGTGTCAAGGCAAGCCTTCAGCAAATGATTGTCTTCACTTTTTCTTAGTAGGGAAAGTCACTTCAATATTTTTGTATAGCTCGCTTTGTGGTCGAGGATCTGATAAACATACCACTATATTATAGAGATCGTAAACTAAACTCAGGAAGTGACAAGCAACTAAAAGCAAGCAACCTTCTTCGACTTCTTCTTCTTCTTCTTCTTCTTCAAGGTTTTATTGGCGGACTACATCCAAAAAATGCATTGCCGCCACCTATTGGGTGGGGTGAAAACGGAGATACTTTAACGATTTTGTTTTTTAACTAAACATTTATGAAACACACTCATGTTAATCTCAAAAAACAAAACGAAATTCAATGTACTCCTTCACTTATTCAAATGTAGTCAGATCCGTACACAGCCTTTGGGGCCTGAGAGGGGGAAGCATCTTCAGACAGTATTCCCTGCAATGTTTCAGCAGTGAAACCCTGCAGATCCAAGAACCTTTTAGCTGCTTTCACAGTGATTTACAGTTTCTTCGATTTTTTTGTTAGTTTGTCCTGCACAATTAATAAACGCAACAAAATCAACATTCTTCAGCGTTCGTTTTCAGAATCTTTCAACTGACTGACATCCACATACTGTTGAGCATCATCCACTGCCATAGCTACATGAAGTCTACTCACTACTTCGTCAACGTTCACTGCATCTGCATAGGAGGCCTTCGACAGCCCTGATCCTTCCTACTTTGACCTCCTTCACTATGGAACTTGATTCCCATCACAGACTATTCAAAAATAATATTCCGTCTGCAAATACTTGTCACGTGGCCGAACTTTTTACATTTATGACACTGAAGTGGCTTTGGTAGATAAGCTTGCACCACATATCTCATATATCCCAGCCTTACACGAAGCCTCAATATCCATCGAGATGCCAGACAGGACGCTTTTTTATCGGTGCCCTACTCCGATAATCATAGCATTCCACTTCATGTGTAGATAGTACTGTACATCCCCAGTGCTTTGACCTTTTGTTCTTTTGACACACATGAAATCAATATCATACCACTCTTGGTCACTCTGACTGACTCCACAAGTCCAATGCATTCTTCACTATCTTTGTGAACGCAAACAGGTTTCCCCCAAAAACATCCTTGCTCATGAATCGCACTCCAACAAGGAATTGACGCATTATCATACCGAGGCTTATCTTGATTTACAACTTTACACCTTATAGCTCCATTCTTATTACACACATGTTCTCTATCTTCACTCGCGCCAACAGAATCAAGCATTACTTCTGCTTCCGCTATTGCTCTCAAACCCGAAAACACTCCCAGCAAGCAACCTTTCCATCTTAAATAGTACTTTCAAGTCAACTGGGAACTCTGAAAAATACGAGGTCAAATCATGACGTCAGTGATCTTCAGTTCGGAAAGTCATATTCCGAGTTGGATGACCGCTCAAAACGACTTTTTCCGAGTTCCCAGTTGTCTTGAACACACTGAAGTCAGACATTTCCGAGTTCCCAGTTGTTTTGAACGCGGCATACGTCGTATTATTTGTGCACGGTACACGCAATTAGAAATCTACAAACCCGATAGATTTGCTCAATGGGTAAATTCCTTTACTGCCTATTTTTCCATATAGGCCTACTATAAATGGGTGATTCTGCAACTTCGGGGACTTTTGCCCTGGAAGCTTTCAGAAATTCAAACTCATTGAAACACCATTTTACCAGTTTTATAATTGTCTTTGATTTGTCTAGAAATAATATCTGATAATGGCTGCATCGTACTATTCAGGAATTTATATATTTTTGTCATTTCCCTCAGACAGCCAGAGACAAATGTAATTTACATCACGTCACTAAATATCAATTTTTGGTGAAAAGGAAATATCATACAATTAATTTATAAGACATTTCTTATACATTTGTACATGAACTTGTATTCAATATTATTTTACGGTTTCCTGATCTTAATAATTCAACACAATGCCTGAATGTATAAACTCGCCTTTGTGACAACTGAAAACATTTATTCATCATGGAAAAGAAGATATTTCCACCCAACCTTTTTGTGAGATAGTGATAACCATATGATTTCCCCATTTAAAACAACTCAATCAATGTAAATTATACATAATATACTAATTTACCTAAAAAAATATGAGTGTGGCGGAAATGACATCTATGTAAAAAAAACATATGAAAGCAATATTTGAATGCAAACATTTTGAACAACAACCATTGTAAAACATTTAATTAATTTAAGACAAAGTAACATTCTAAAAGTACCCAATGTACAGAGCTCAAGGAAGTAGACCAATGTTTTTAAGAGATGAGCCCAGATTGCAGAGGGGTCATCCGCATAGAAGAGCTCAGTGAGCAAAGTAAAACTGTATAATTTGTGTTATATCCAATACAGGTGTGGAAGGTCACCTGCTTGTGAGAATCACCGAAGTGAACTGCCTGGATTTCACTGGTGTATTTACACAGGTAGTTCTATCAGGGGCGCAACTTCGGTTTTAAAAGTGGGGTGGAGACATAATTATTATAATTAGTTTTATCCAGTCGGATAAACACTCCAAACAGCCTACCCGACAGCTCGGAGGCGCCTGCGTGGTCGTAAAGCACACTGTTGCCTCGTTTGGTATCACATTCCAAGGATAAAACTGGGGGGGGGGGGACAAAAATGCCATTTCAGAATGTGGGGTGGACATGTTCCCCCGTCCCCAGTGAAAGTTGCGCCCCTGAGTTCTCTGCAAAGTCAATATGCACGATGATCTCCTCTTTCCACAGATTCTCTTTTCATTCCTTCAGTTTGTAATATTGGTGTCGAATGTTGTACACCTGTTTCTCCAACTTCTCTTTCAATCCTTTGGAGAAGTCCTCCAGTAGAATCTCCAGTAGAATCTGCAGTGTGCCACACACCTTTTCTTTTACTATCAAATGTACAGTGAACTTCTCCATGTTTCCCTCTTTGTTTTTTCTTCTCTCGCTCTCTTCAGCTTTGTTTTTCCACTCAAACCACCATGTCTGCTCACCAGCATCAAAGTCAGATGTTTTAAGCTCTTTTGCTTGGCAAAGGGAGCACTCTGTGTACATGCACTCTTTCTTCAGGTTCTCACAGCAAAGAGTCAATAAGATTCTCAATGTTGCTGCAGCTGATACTGTAGTTTGTCCACCATGAACTGGAGGTTGGCGTGGGTTTTGCAGAGCCATGTGTCCCTATCCTGGACTGTTGACTTGACAATCCAAAAAGGACGTCTTTTGCAGAATTCATAGCAGGACATTTTAATCTCTGAATATTCCCTCTTAAAATGCTGATAAGGGTTCTGAATTGTGCCATTTAAGAAACGCTTTTGCTTTTTTTCTTGTTCCTCGTTAATGTGCCCTTTTTCTCTGTTGTTGCTCTACTGTTGACATCACGTTCATAGAATCAAGTGATTTTCTCTTCTGTGCCTGTACTAATTATGTTACACAGCTTTTTCCTGGAGTATTAAAGACTTGTTGGCCTGTTTTCATTTGCCCAATTGGTTTTGTTGAAAATCCAAATTCTCTGTTTGCGGCTTTGACCAGGCCATACTTTCTCAGGATGTTGCCTCTGAGGATTTTTGAAGCCACTTGTTTGTCCTTGGCACTGCGCATTTTTTAATACTGTTGCTTTAACTCTGCAATGGTGGAATTTCAAAACAATAAAATCCTTCTCAAGTTCTTCAGAGTTCCCTTCATTTGCTTTGTTCTCACATTGTAAACTCAGAGATAGATTTCACTTCTTCCTTCTCTTTTTTCTTCCATTATCTCTCCCTGTCTTTTTGAAGATATTACTGGTATCATATAGGATCTTATATTCAATATTCACCAATATTCTCTTTCTGAATAAGGCTTTCAAACGTTCACATCCTGAAAAGTCCAAAATGAATCATGGACTGCATGGAATCGTTCAGTTGTCCAATTGACTTTGTGGGGATGCTCACAGCACATCAACTATTACTATGGCTGGTGTTACTTTCAATTACAGGTAACTGCCCAAATAATGGAAACACTTGAGTAAATGAGGGATAGAAAGTATATTGAAAGCAGGTGTTCGCACACAGGTGTGGTTCCTGAATAATTAAGCAATTAACATCCCGTCATTCTTAGGGTCATGTATAAAAATGCTGGGCAGGCAATCATTTTGGCTACCATGGCTATGCCCCCATAGGATGACAATGCCCCCGTTCACTTGGCTGACAACTCAAACTGAATTCTTCTGTTGCTCTATCATTCGCTTCATACTTCAGTCTGAGACTGCCATCATTGAAGTCGTTTGTGGCGATGTCAAAATGCGGGGTGTTGTGCAAAACAAAGCAATCAGTGATTGTATCATATCTAACCAATCAGAGTATCAAAGCCAATGAAGAATTGTCAACCCGCTGCTTTACCCACATGTGTTCTGGCTTTGGTCCAACCCATTGGTTTCTGGGACCAATCAGAGTGGCTAGAATATTTTTCATTCTAGAAATCATCAGGATGTACGACTAACCTAACGTAGCAGGCTTAAAAGAAACACCTGAAACTACATCCCATACATACTGGTCATGAAAAGCACAACAACAAAACATTTGGGAGAGGTTCTCTTCTGCGCCATTCAATCCATCCAATAAATGTGAAGGAGGAGTTGAGATGGAGTGTCGCCTTGTTCATGTCCAAAAGCGGAAGTCACACGACTTTCCATTTCCCTTGAAAACTGGAACATCCAGTTGTTGGGGACTCGGCAGAGGTTATGGATGTACTCAGATCCAGACTCATAGAGAACAATAGTAATTACGTATTTTTGTAGGCACTAACTCCACTATGGTTTGTTGGACAAAGCCTATGGGGAAATGAATGGATAGTTTTTGTAGGGTTTTTTGATAAATGCAGACAATAAGGTCTGTGGTAGACACAGGCTTAGGACATCTTATATGTTTTGTTCTATGAGATAATCTTAATCAGCTAACGTCACTTGTTTTGTGAATTTTAAAGCATTTAGTAATGTTTTTAAATCACAGAAAGCACATAAAGGCTTCATAATTCATAAAGGCTGTGGAGATTTTAGTATGTAAATCTTGGTGGGCCAAATGTAAAACCATTTTTTTTAGATGCATGCCAGAAAAGCCACTACACAACACAACACTAAACAATACATGAAATCAATCAAATCAATTTGTATTTGTCACATGCGCCAAATACAACAGGTGTAGACCTTACAGTGAAATGCTTACTTACAAGCCCTTAACCAACAACGCAATGGTACAGAGTCAATGTGCGGGGGCACCGGTGTCGAGGCAAGTGAGGTAATATGCACATGTAGTTGCACTATAATGGTGGCAAACGGTGCCTACAAACTGTTAGGGCCTACATAAATCGGCCCCAACAGCTTTCTTTTCAGAACCATGTGATGAATCTTTACCACCGCTACACCTGGCTAACAGCTAACCCTTGTCTGGCAGTGAAACAGTTCATTCAGCCTCATTTACTGCCTTTTAAAAAACCATAGCTGATATAGCTGACCTGCTTACCTCAATTATTATTATTTTACATTGTTTGCAAACTGATATGTGACATGTATTAATGCCAAAATAACATGCAAAACAGGCAACAAAAAAAAAAAAGCATACACTGTATATACTGTATATATATTTTGCTAAACAGGTGGGGCTCAAAACAGGTGGGGCTCTGACCCACCTGCCCTGAATGACAGGTCACCGCTGCATAAAGGTCATGTTAACTGACATATTATCTCATAGAACAAAACATATAAGATCTCCTAAGCCTGTGTTAACATCAGAACTTATTTTGGGCGTTTATCCCAAAATCATATTATTTCCCCATGAATTTTCCACATAGCTGAATGAATGAATGGCTGAACGAACCAGAGGTAACAAATTTCTGTTTTTTTACGACTACAATCTGGCGGGCTCTATTGCAGAGAAGAAACTAACGTTCGTGGGCAAGGCGTAGCGTTCGCAAGGAATTTGAGTAGCCAGGCAACCCATCCACAGGACATGAGGGGTCACTGAATGGTTAGATAAGCGTGTGCCATGGCCGCAGCGTTTTCCACCACCAACAACAAAACACCAAATAATGGAATTTATCGTGGAAGAATAGTACTTTAAATCAGAGCTTCCAACTCTGAAGCATTGGCCATGAGACACACGCATTTGACCCTCCTTTCACGCTCTCTTTAATTTTTTATACTTTTTATACTATTCCCTGAATAGTAGGCCTATTGGTCTAATATAAGCATTTCAAGGACACAATACATGACCGTTCAATGTGTGCCATCCCAATGCAGGCTATCTGCCACTGCTCTGAGACGTTGACATCCTATTTGACCCATGATTAATGAGGGAGAACAATAATGCCACCTACTGGCCTTACCAACGCCATTACAGCAACTTGATCGTAAATAGTCTCCCATGACTGTGAACCAAGCCCAGCTCAATGTTAGAGATGAAGAGAAGTATAGGCTATTGATTCAACAATACATTCAACAATACATTTAATTACCTCACATATATTTTTATTTTCTTTCTGGTTATTTAATTTAGCCAGATTTGGTTACAAAAGCAACAAAAGTTGGTATTTGACAGTCATCGTTATTAAATCCTATTCACAGTGACCCTTACTCATGGTTGGATTATGTATTATTTTTAAGGACTGGTAGACCTATATACAGCTCAGTCTTTTTCATGCATGTCAAGCATAATCCATAAACATTCAGGTATAAATCAAATAGAGACTATTATTACAGCTCATTATTACAAAGGGTATATGATTAATTCCACTGTACCTAGTATAGGAATCCAATACTGACAGGTAAGAATAATGTTTATCGGATAAAAAATCCAAAACACTGTAATGGAACACTTTTGTTGTACAGAAAGACTAAGAAAATCGTTGTTTTATTCAAATTGTATGTTTTTGTCAATCGATGATGGACAAAAACACTTGATGAAATCACAAAGTTCATTATAATAATGATTGACGAACCTGTGCAGTTTTCTTGAGTATCGAGCGAGGTCGAGCAGCAATCGTCATACTGTGCAATTTGTGTTCCAAACCGCAGGGCCTTAAACCTGTACAAGAGGACAAAATAACTGTATTCATTAGACCCTGAGACCACAAGGCACATTGTTCAAGCACGAGTCTGTTTGCTATTCCTTTATAATTGGTGTATATTCTCATCAAAAGCTAAGGTATTGGAACACAATACATAGCATGTGAAAAGAAAACTCTAAAGCACATCAAAACCGAATTACTTCTTGCGATAAGTGTGCTCAGGGGTCATTCTGGTCAAGATACGCACACCTCTCCAAAAGCGCACGCGTCTCCAATGGCGCACCTACTACTTTCTAAAGGAGAGACATTGTTAGAATATACACAAAAGCTGTACATATGGCCTCCGGGCTGTAATTAAATGTTTTTTTAAGTTGTTTTTCTTTCTTAGAGATGTTTCCCTTTTTTCTTTGTATGCAGCCCTTTTCCGTGTCTGAACAAGAGGGGACAAATTCAATAGGTTCGCTGCTAGTTTGTAACAAATGGATGGCAACAATCTGGTCAGCGAGTTTTTAGACTTTGATTGCCCTCTCCAAAAGTCCTTCAAACAACAGCTTAAGACGAAAATAAAGCCCCACCTGGTACTTCTGTTTGCTAAAATAATAATACATAGATTTGGTTTAATAAATAATTACAACAGATTGTAAAGCGAAGTAGTAGAGGAAGTGTTAATCACGAGACTGGGGCAGGTATCACCTGCTCTAGAGCTAGCGTAGTTTATTGTTGAATATTGTTCCATCACTTTCGTACCTACTCTTTCCCGATATCTCCCATTTCCACAGCAACTGGGCTGTCTATGTTAGTCTAAATTTTGCATAACAAGCAAGACACTACACGACCACTAGCGAGGGGGGAGGGGGGGGGGGGGCAAGGGGGGGGCAGTGCCCCTGTGACAACAATTTTGGACCCCCTTGTGGCCCCCCTAAATGTGGACTATGAAATAATTTTTACATAACAAATTTTTGCTATCGTTCTTTTTTACATCCGTTATTAAACAGAAAATGCAAATAAATTGTTAAATGATTATGAACATGGTCGTTTGCCTGCTAATGCAGTGAAGAAAACGATATGACAACAATAACGTCTAATGTAACTGACCCCTCTAACAGTACAACTGGCCCCAGCTTGGCCCCCCCAGTTGAAATGGTCTAGAACCGCCACTGTACACGACACTGATAAAAATCAAGGGACAAGACTGACAGCTATAAACTCATCTGTCCATGGTATCCGAATATGGAATATGGATATTGTTTTTGCATGATTTGTAAAGCAGTAATATTTAGTTTACTTTGGACTTTTCGTGTCTTTTATAAGAGCAAGGCAACATCTCCTATCTGCTTGGCATATTTTTCCTTTTTATTGAAAGCATTTGGTTATCAGAGGGCTCCCAAAATACATATTTAGATAGAAGGTTAAGGGGTGCTTTTGTGTTCACTTATAGGCAATCTAAAATGTTAGCCTATAGGCCTACTGTTTGTTTTACAGGCGTACCACACGCTCTCTCGACATTATTCACAACATTTGGAACAATATATGTTGATAATGAAGATACAATTGAAGTATGTTTTCATTAAATGTTTTATTTAAAAAAAATTTAATGCGCTCTTGACTTCCTGGTGTTACTGGTTATTTTGGAGATGTCATAGCGCACAGAACCACTACCACGTCACAGCATACACGGAGCTTTTATGGACTAGACAAAGAGATAGACCCTTTGTCTTTTCACCACAGACCAAACGTTTCGCTACTTCATTAATTGTTTGTGAGGTGGGCCCCTGCGTAATGTCGCGCATCACAACACATGTTTCAAGCGCAATCTCCTTCAAAAAGTAAATATTAGAAAGCAAATGTGTGCATTAATCATTTGTATACCGTGTCATATGGATTTTTGTGGATGTGGATTTTTGCATTAATGGTAAGCGACAAATTGTTTAAAAAAAATATTCAAACTGCTAGAGGAAAGTTGTTATTTGTCACGGTTCAACTAAAGCGCCAAATAGTTTGGCGCATGGCCCCTAGAGAGTCTCCAAGCACTCCAATGTTCAAAAAATGAAGTGTTAATTATGTCTGAGATTTTGGGGGAATTATGTTCACTGTAATTTCGTGTATTTGAGAAAGGCTACATATTAACTATGAAACAAATCATTATTAATAATTCCCCATACATGTAGGCTCCCCATCTGTGTCTAATTTGATGGTGACATTTGAATAATAATTCTGATCTGAACTCACAGATGAAAACACCAAAAACGATGGCATTGCAGAGTGAATACTCTTATTTTGCTTCGGTTGTGTGTGTATGGGGGGGATGCCTATCATCAGGTTTTATCCAAGTGACGGAATAAAATATATACTAGAGCTTCTGTGTTGTTGTTATTTGCTACCACTTATGTAAAGGGTCAAGAATCGTGGCCACAGGACTTGTGCATTTCACCATTTGCCAATTTACACTGGGTGTAGATGGGTTGAAACGTACATCATTCACTGGTTTTAGATTCATTAAGAACCACCCGAAAACGTTGCTATATAGCTGTATGAACTGTTTTTAGACGTATTATTAGGGGATTGCTTATAAATCTCCAAGGAAAACAAATTAGGCCTTCGATTAGTAGGTCCACTCTAGTTACTTTAACCAACCAATAGACCTCGATTAGTAGGTCCACTCTAGTTACTTTAACCAACCAATAGACCTCGATTAGTAGGTCTACTCTAGTTACTTTAACCAACCAATAGAACTCGATTAGTAGGTCTACTCTAGTTACTTTAACCAACCAATAGACCTCGATTAGTAGGTCTACTCTAGTTACTTTAACCAACCAATAGAACTCGCCTCATGACAGCAAAATACGTTAATATTTTGCCAACTCATTTCCTCACTTATATTTGGATTTTGCATTTTATCATTCCACAATAAATAAAAATCACAAATAATTTCAGGACATAATAAAATATTTTTTACTGTATGGGGATCTCTTGAACCTCGATCAATAGAACGGAATTATGTCCAGGTATTGATTAATAATAAGACACAACTGCAATAAGTGACCGAAGAGAGCGCAGAGGGGCCAAAAATAGCTGCCTAAACACTGATTGGCCACTTGGCAGGTGCTGTTGATCCATTGCGCACTCCATACAGACAGTTAAGATAAAGGGTACATAAAATGGCAGAGGTGCGCATCAACTCTCCATTGTTCGCAGCACTTATATAGGCTACAGAGCCCTGGGAGACGTGAGACTAGCCGCCTGTCACCAATTAATGCAGCCAGGCAGTGCATCAACAAAGTGGAGCAAAAAGACTCGCGACTCCTTCCCACTCAACCCAAGCTGCATCGGTCATAGGTAAGTGATGTTGTGCATCAGAGCACACAGTCATTTTTCCTCCATGTATGTTTGTAAAGGGTATTTGGGATATTGTTCATGAAGACATCAATTTATTTTGGTAATCATTTAATGTAATCTCACTATTTTCATGATTTCTTCTCAATGCCATTGTCTAATTTTTATTTTGCAGAATGTCACCCACGTTGCTGTGCACCTCTGTTGAGCAGAGCGTAACCAAAGACGGAGTGATGGCTGACATAAATACTTCAGAGGTCAGTGTCAAGCCAGGAGAAGAATTCACTATGATCAGCATCAGCAATTACAGAAAAAAAACGACACATCATGGGGACAAATACACAAATCGAATGAAACCAAAAACGGGGTTAAAACTGCCCAAACAGAGAGAAAATCGTAGGACGAAGGCAAACGACAGGGAAAGGCATCGCATGCACAATCTCAACTCAGCATTGGATGTTCTGAGAAGCGTCCTTCCTGCTCTGCCCGACGATGCCCAACTGACCAAGATTGAAACGCTGCGCTTTGCGCACAATTACATTTGGTTACTGACTGAGACTTTGCGCATGGCTGACAGCTTCGGTCAAATTCCTGACTACCTTCAACAACACTACTTACCCGCATCCCAGGGTTGCAATGGGAGTCCAACAAGTGTGATCTCCCCTGAGTGGGACTCGACATCCACCTCATCCTCTTGGCACGGGAACTCAGCAGACACGTGGGTGGATTTCAACCACGGAGAACATAGGCAATCTTGGGATGAGTCAAACGGTTTTTACAAAGGAGGAATGAAACGCTTTTCCTTTTGCATTTTATCTCACAATCAGCAATGATCGATGAAAGACAATGGCATCGAATCAAACCAAAGCTTGATTTCATCTTTCGTTGTAATATTTAAATGTTGATTTCATTTAAACGATATGTTGATCAGCACGTACAATTTTCTTGTACTTAATGCATGTAATAATGCATGTAAGCGCCTAACTTTGGTATGTACCTTAGTAAGATCATTAAGAATGAGGTCAGAAGTAGCACTGTTTATATTTAAAACACGTATTGGTAGTACTGAAGTATTGATTTTATGCATATCATAAAATCGTAGTGAGTGGATCATAATGGTGAATGACTTGGGCATGCAAGCTTGGGTTGATGTCATAATGGTGATGATATCATCATTGCCATGGGGATAGAATACCCGTCACAATATTATCTGCTTCCATTGTGGTGTCATGTACATGCGTCATAATGCCACAGATAGTTATAAAAAAATCGTTCATAATACTTTTGGTACAAACCTCTATTGTTCTACAAAACAGAAAGTTGTCGAAGGTAAAAAGGTGTGCGTCCCATAACAACTGCATATCTCATGACCCCATGGTAAACTGCCCTGTTTCTCCCAACTCCTAAACTAACCCTTAAATCCTTTCAAACAAAGCAAGGTTTCTTATTAATATAATAATCACAATACTCTGAAGTTGAGAATAGTAGCAGCATATCCAGAGACCAAAAATAGAAAACACCACATGTTTTATTTGCAGTAGGGCTTATTAAGTTGTAGTTTCTCTGGTGATTGACTGTCAGTCCTCAGTCCTCATAAATGCATTGAATGAAATTAATTATGTCAAACTGGGCTTTCGACATACCTGTGGCCCTGTATGGGGCAGAGTAATGCTGTGCCCTTTGTGTACCTTCCTCACAGGGCGACTACATACAGCACGCTTGACTCTGCATGCTTTCGTCACACGCAGTGGTATAAAGTACTTAAGTAAAAATACTTAATAGTATTACTTAAGTAGTTTGAGGTATCTGTACTTTACCATTTCTGTTTTTGACAACTTTTACTTTTACTCCACTACATTCCTAAAGAAAATATTGTACTTTTTACTCCATACATTTTCCCCTGACACCCAAAAGTACTCGTTACATTTTGAACGCTTAGCAGGACAGGAAAATGGTTAAATCCATGCACTTGTCACGAGAACATCTCTCTTCATCCCTACTACTTCTGATCTGGCGGACTAACTAAACACACATGCTTCATTTGTAAATTACGTCTGAGTATTGGAATGTGCCTCTGGCTATCCGTAAATATATATTTTGTTAAACAAGAAAATCGTGTTGTCTGGTTTGATTATTATAAGGAATGTGGAATTTAGACTTTTAGTTTTGATACACTCCAGGGCTCCGACCCGCACACCTCAAGTTAGAGCGTGTTCACCTGCAGTCTCAAGTAGATGCAAGTTGTGTAATGACGGACTCCCACATGCTGTTTTCTATCTTGAAGTGTTATGCGTCCCTCAAACATAACGTGCATCTTCTTGAAACGGCAGGTGAACATGCTCTAACTGAGGAGTGCGGGTTGGACCCCTGGAGTGCGTCCGAGCGCCCTGATTGGTTGAAACAGAGAGGTGATTGACAGGTCTGAAAGCCAGTCGGGATAAGAGGCCTGGCATTTTTTTTTTACAACGATCATTTTAATAGTAGTTAATGGTAGGCTTTGCAATTGAGCTGACTGCGAATAACTAGCAAACAACATCATCTTGGAAGACATACTTGTGTGATGAACAGATTACAGTAATACCACTTGAACAAGGTCTCTCATGCAAACATACTACTTTTGGCATTAGCACATACATACATTTAAAAAAAAAACTCAACTAAATACCTATAATCCACAGAAAATAGCGAAACTGATTATGGCTTGTGTCTTCCACGTATGTAGCTGAGCCCATCTGCAGACGTGCACACATCCAGGTGTGACATCATGAAGATAGACCTGAAAGACAAATGAGTTCTTAGTGGCATGACACGTAGAATGAGGCAAACTGAATATTGTGTCGGGTATAACTGATATTACCCAAATAAAAACAAACCAAAACAGATACACATTTTTGATTTGCAGGAAGTGGGAATGGCATTTTATCTAATTTCCAAAGATTTACCGCCTGTACATGTTGTTTACCGTAAACCACTTAACTGTTGGTTAATCTCCTACAATTTTCAGATTTTCTTAAACTCAAAATAAGCACGTCCTGCCATTGGCCACTTTATATTCCGCTGTGTTTTTGTGTTGGGAATGTTTCAGTATTCCCTGGGATACTGTTCTGTCACAATGCATATGATGTAGGCCTACGCATTTGTAGGACAATTTGGAAACTGTAGAACCTCTACATTACCCATAATGCTAATTGACTAAACATTCTAAATTACCATGACAATTAGGCTATGCATCACAATAGTAACTATAGTTCTTTGGCGAAAGTGGGTCTTCTATAATGTAAGGGAGGCAGTAACTGCAACCAAATGATTTTACTGTGTCCAGTCACACACATACTTATGGTCACACACGGTGGACCCTTGAGTAGCCTTACAATTATTTACATTATCCCAATTTTATTTGCAACCAAATTATTCGTCGGTGCACATTAAACATTCACTCATATGGTGACATTTTAGGCAAATTGACAGTTGAGTACAATAACCAAAACAATTCAAATACATGATGTTGAGAACAACATGGGGGGGGGGGGGGGTATTGAGTTGAAGACTGGTTGTATTCCTTAAAACAAAATTGTATTGAATCCAATTCATCAGATCCAATGTTTTATTGCCCGTAGGGCAGGGTGTCACTTGTCATTTGTAATACTGTATAACATCAAACATAATAGCTGGTCTCATGAAAGGTGGTAATGCTTGAAACTAGAAAGACTACTCGGCGAGAGCGTAGATTAAAGACATAGAGCAGCAGGGTCACTAAGTGACCAGTGGTCACCACTAGCATCCAGCTCTCCACTCTGCTGGTCACCATGCAAAACAGCAGGTGGTGCCCCAAACCAGAATAACATGAAGTAGACACGGCGCCTGACCAGCAGAGTGACAGGGATGAAAATGGTCAATTACTGTACAGTACTTTACGGGCGTTAAAACAAAGTTGATGTTTGAAGCATGTATGGGCCTACTTACCAGGGCAGTGCCATCTCCTGCTGGGTCCAAAGGGCAGGTAGCCCCAGGGGTGGGAAGACTCCCACCCATCCATCCAGGAGAAGCGCAATCTCATTCTAAACGCCTCTAATGAGCTCCCTGGCCTAGAGGTCCTGGAGGGGCTCCAAGTGTCTCCTCGCTACCCTGCTCACAGTGCCAACCCCTGGTGCCCCAAGACAAGAAGTCTCTCTTGGTCTCCATGGGCCCTCAACTTCTCCTCGATCAGACTCTTACCGCCATCCTTTCTGGTCATCCAATTCATCTTCTTGTCTCCGTCCTCAATGGTCTTCCTTTTGCTCTTTGGGTGCCTGAAGAGGCTACAGCAAGACATGTTGCTCCGTTGCATGTTGAAACAACGCCGAGCGCACTTTTACCAATACTGAAAGACAGCCGCGAAGAACGTTAATCGTCCTTAAAAACCCAACCTTTATGCAGATAACTTGATGAACTAAACAAAGAAACATGGTTTGAGAAAACATTTATTAAGTCATAATAATTATATTGACAAGAGTAATTTGGAACACCAATACAGCATTTTTACGACGAAAAGATGGAGCTCCGCAATCATTTTGGAAGAGTTTTTGTTTATGAACATCCACCCAGAAGCAGGGCCACTAGTAGCCTGGATCTAACCACCATGATAAAGTCAAACCCAAGTAAAGTAGCTATTGCCTGTCCCTTGACTATCTGTGGTCAAAGCATATTTGTGAAAGATTTATGGTAAAAACAGAAACCCAAAACATTAGTCTGCCGATTAAAAATACAAATGTTTTGGATTCCTCTTAGAGATTGGTTGAACCCAGACTACACCATGTAAGCAACCAATTCATAGCCTTCTTTGGTTCCTAAATGTATACGCATAATGTGCAAAATTATCATTTGACGAATAGCAAACCTTGATTGAAGCGTAACATGTCGTGCCTGGTAGTAACATTATCCAGGCATAAAACAATATACCATTTTACAGTCTAGAATGTGACATCTTTAAAACCGCTGGAATGTCTTGGGGATGGTTTTCATAGAGTCTTGGAGACACTAATGTGGTCATGTGCAGTGTTCAACGAGACAGCTCTACTTGGGGAAGACTGTGACCACGTCATAGCCTTCGGGTGGAGTCACTCGCTCGCGTGCATGTTTCTCGCAGTAGATCTGGTCCTCCACGAAGAAATGTCCCTTCTGTTTCAGGTTGACGTCACAATTGGAGCAGGTGTAGCACTCGGGGTGACGAAACTTGTCCCGCAACTTGACAACCATCCCTCTGAGTTTGGGAAAGAAGAAATCACAAACTAAAAAGGTTAGGTAAAATAAATCAAATCTGTAAAACTTCCTATGAAAACCACTCTTCATAATGCATTATTCGCCCAGTTATAATGCATTACGTAGATATTTATGAGCACCTCTTAGCACCTAACATTCATAAAGCATTATGAGCAGGCAGCATACTATCCCATGTAGCAAAGTCTTACAATGCCCAAAATAAAAAGCTCATTGGGAATTTGTGTCATGAGGGGGTTCTACAATCATGTTTGGTGTGCAAGACAGAGTTACACATGTTAGAGGGTGCGCAGGGGAATTTGAATATACCCCTTGACAAGAACATAATATTTCCTAATGAGCTTTGCACATAAGGCATAATAACTCATTTTACAGGCTTTGTCATAATGCTCTATGAATGTCATAGGCTTTAATAACTGCTTATAAACATCTATGTAGCGACTTATAATGTATAGAGCATAAGGAGATAACATTTCATACCCTCTTTATAACGTACATCTAAATTGTTAGATAAATTGTCTAAAATACATTCTAAAAACAGAACCATTTCTGCCTTTGTAGGAAGATAAAGTATAAGTAAAACTGCAAGTGTCCCTAGAAGCATAATTATTTTTTTTTGCAAAAAATAGTAAGACAATTATAAACTGAGATGTAGGTTTTCCACACACACACACACACACACACACCTCTAACACTGTTCCATCTTCTCTCATCATGATAGACAAAACACCTCATCTTGCTACCCAATCCACTGTGGAGATCACGCTGTTGGTATGTCCAAGCACACTTAGAGCATCTCTTAAAAATGGGCAACTCCACCACTTTTTCTCCAGGACAATACCAGTGTCTACATATGCCACAGGAGGTTGGTGCCACCTTAATTGGGGAGGACAGGCTTGTGTTAATGGCTGGAGCGGAATGGTATCAAATAAGTCAAACACATGCGTTTCCAATTCCAGTCGCTCCATTCCAGCCATTATTATGAGCCGTCCTCCTCTGACATATGCGAATATGGCGTATTTGTACGTTTTGTAGGGGGGAAAAAAAATGTAGTTAAAAAAAGTTATACCCGATGAAATCAAAAGTTTAAACATTTTAAAAACAGTGATTTTCAAACAGATTTGCGGTGACAGAAAACACCCTCCCTCTTGCTAGAAACTCGTTGCAGATTTTCTTACTTTTAATCCTACCCTGTGATGTCACATAGAAGCCTTTTTCAGGACCTTATCTTTTCAACCACAGATAATAGGGAAAATAGCCTAAATAATGAAAAAAGCAAATTCAAGACATATTGACAATTTATTTTACTAAATGTAAAAAAAACGAATGATATTTCATGCTGAAACCCTCATTAAAACACAAATGGTATTCACTAAGTTTGTTTATATTTAGGCTAATGTTTTACAGCTTTGTCATTCAATTTTACATGTGATAAAGGCCACACAGAGGGCCAGAGATAATTACTATGGAACGCCGTTTGGGTCTTTGCGTGTCAAAAGTATGTCAAATAACACTATTTGACGTGTCAAATAAGCTTGTTGCCCAATCAGGACGCGAATATGACTGCACGTCACAATAATGTAACACGTTCATTAATTTGACAGTTATTACACATTGATTACACTATCACTTGTCGGTCATATGTCACAACGATACGCATGCTATGATGCTTCTAAAGGTGCCTATGCCGCGCGAACGCAGACACACTTCCCCAAGCTTTAGAGACAGCGCTGGTCGTAAAAAAGCTAGCTAGCTGATGGATGCAAACAATGTCATTTTGCTATGTTTTTGGGGAAGAACAATCTGTTTCAGTAGCTATAGTTAGCTAGCTAAGTGTCATCTAAAAACACCCCTAACTTATAAGACAGTTCTTGTTTGATTAATGGTCGGACCCACCTATGTGAAGCTAGCCACAATAAAGATTAGCCACAATAGTGGAATTTGCGCTTCGCCTTCAAAATAAAAGGTCTCTCAATGAAAGTCAATACAAATAGTGGAATCATGCCATAATGGAATCGATCACGAGGTTGGAATGTCCTTAAATTCAACAAAAAGACAATTTGTTCATTTGACAAAAAATCTGCTGAAATCACACTGGATGCATTAGATCAGTGGTCACCAACCTTTTCTGAGTCAAGATCACGTTGAGTCAAAATGCAAGCTGAGATCTACCGCTCTGGTTTTTTTATTAACATGACTTAAAAAATGTAAGTCTATGCAACATTAACCAATTAAAAACAGTACTGTAGCAATGAGGTTTGAGCAGTAAGCTATAGGCCCAATACATTATCACTGCATACTGGCTTTGCTTGAATTTACCTGCCAACGCATCAAAATTTGATCACACCGGTAATAGATCCATTGTGGTATTACTTGTGAGGCACAGCTGAGTGAGCAAACATTTAAATAATTCGCTTTTTATTTTACTGGGCTGATGGTGCTTGCATCTGACGTCTCAGTGGAGGGAGAGAGCAGTAGACTGAGGGTCCGTCTCTCAACATCCCTCCGCTCTCCCTTTCCTCCACTGACACTGACCAAAAAGGGACACACCGTCTTCCAGCTGATGTCGAAACTCGAGTCGTACCGCATTATTCTGTTACTCCTATGAACAGAGAAAGTGAAATATTCCTTGATATTAAAAAAGACCCAAGCCGCTAATAATAACAACAATGCCTATAGATACACTTTCCGACTCATTACTGCTGCACTTCTTGTTGTAGCACTGAGTGGAAATAGGAAGAACGCGCATTTTGTGGCTTATAAAAGTGTTGAATACAAAGTGTTGACAGTGCTGAGTAAGAACTTAAACAGCAGCTCTTTGTTGTATTCGTTGACTCTCTCTCTAGTCATGGTTTTAAACATTTTGAAATCTCAAAGCATCAATATTGCCGTAGCTTTCTTCTATGCCTGCTACGTTACTGCAGACTCGGTCATCTGAGCAATCTGATTGGCCAGCGGTAGCCTAGTGCACTTGATTTCCTCTCCAGGCCTACCGGGAAGGCAGAGTTTGTACCTTCAGACACATGAAATGGCAACAGTTTGCGCAGGGCAGCTGAATTGGCTGCACCTACAAACAACAGCCCGAGACGAATACAAAAAAATAGGAACACAAGGCTTTATCGTAGTTTTTTTTTTTTTACAGAAATGTTTGGCGATCGACTAGAAATGCCTTGGAGATCGACAAGTCGATCGATCGCGATCGACCGGTTGGTGACCACCGTATTAAACTTTAGAATTGCATTGGGGGCATACTTACTTCACTGTAAAGCCTTACCTATGGATTGTGGATCAATTACATGGGGTATCGGTCTACTCAGTGACACCCAGAGAACATTAGCGTCATAGCTCTTATTGCGGGACTCTGAAACCACGTGTTGTACCAGTCAACCTACTATGTGTATTGAACACGATTCCAGAGGAAAAAAACAATACAACGTGGATGTTTTGGAGCCTGATAACTGAGGGTTTGGGAGGGAAAAAAGCACTTGGGTACTGAGTAGGCTAATGCCTAATGATTGGGGATCAATTAAATGGGGTAAGGCTGTACAGTGCAATATGAACGTCAATACGCTGACTGGAGAGGTGATTTCCCACAGCCAAAGTCCCACAATAAGAGCTACAACGCTAATATTTCCTCAAACTCTTTTAAAATCTTATTTCACACATCAGTGTTATTTGACGTGTATCGTTTTTGACACGCAAAGACCAAAACGGCGTTCCATAAAATTACAGACAACCGTTCGTACAACACGTCGATCATGCCGTTCGTACAACACGTCGATCATGCCGTTCGTACAACACGTCGATCATGCCGTTCGTACAACACGTCGAAGTTTGTAGACAAAGACATCTGATCATCGGCGAGGGAGGGGAAAGCGGCAGTGCAGGGAGCAGCAGCGAGGTAAATAAATGTGTGCGTGAAGTAGAGAATCCCATAAATGCGCAGAAGGTAAGATTGTTTAGCTATGGAAGAGGAATCCAGAGAATTCAGGCACCTTTTCATTTTTGGATGCTTGTCATGTTAATGGTAGGTCATGTGCAAAACACCAGAAAAAAAATAAAATATATATATATATATATATATATATATATGATCTGTTCATCCAGATTGAGGTCGCATATCGTAACTGTATCAGGATTGAGAACCACATAAATGCGGAATACATCAGAACTCAAAAGATCAGATTCGATGTGTTTTTTGCTGTTGATACCTATAGTATTTTTTTCCAGAATGTATCAAATATGCCATCGTAATTGGTCTGCCTGTGTTAACATAGCCTATGAGACTGGGCCTGTATTCATAATCAGAGTAGGTGTGGATCTCCTCATCAAATCACCGTCACAACTGTTTGAATAATCATATGCTGTACTTACACAATCCCTGATCCACATTTGTCACAGATTGGTAACTTGTTTGCATTTCCCACTGTTGAGACCATTTTTGCGGCGGGTGCTTTCACACTCCTAAACCCAGAGGGCTTATCAGGATCTGCAATCAAGAGGAGACATCCCATCGTGGTTTGTTAAGCCACTTACCAATTGCCATTAAATATTTGGAAAACCTTGTAAAATATAGCAAAGGCTCTTCGTGTCACACAGAGATAAAATACATTGTGTCACCAGTCTGTTACCAACTACAGAATCAAAATGATCATTTAAACACTTCTTAGCTGAACCAAATCTATTCAAAAACAATTGGCAATAACATAATGTTAAAAACTACAAACATGACAAAGTTATAACCCAGTTCGATAATGCGAAACATAAGTGCTAGTGTCAAAACAGGCACTAATTTATCAGTCTCTAAATGTTGCAACATCATTGCAACGGTGGCAATTTATGCAGGGTTATAATCCAACCCAAATGGATACGCAATCCATGTGATGCAACCCAAAATGGTTGCGTTACAAACCCATGTTGAAGTAAACGCCACATTGCTTAAAACACCACATAAATATCAACTGCATACATGTGTGAATAAATACCTGACTCCAGAATCTCCTGCAGCACCTTGAATGAAGCGGACTGTCGAGGAGGCTCATCAGCCTCTTGGTTTTCCTGCAGCATTTTGTAGACCTCCGAGTCTGCCACTGTTGGGCTGCAAAACAAATGAACACACTTCAAATCAATGCCAGTTTACATACAATGAGTCGTATAGTACAAAGGCGAGGTCAAATCGAGCACAAACAAATGATAGGGCCTCAAAACATTGCTATGTTTCTTTGGGGCACAGCTGAGGTCGAGTTTGACATGTAACAAACACATACTGTAAGCATTTAACAAGTGACAACGCAGTACATTCTGCTCTAGTAAGACATCGTAAATTGAAGAATGATACCCAGCGAGTAACATTAGATGCAATGACATTATTGCAACCAGCTGGGATAGATCCTTACATGTTGCTGGGCTCGTTAGCAGCAGTGGCAATGGTTTTCACGTCATCCACGGCCGTGTTAAAGTCCTTGATGTTCTCGGAGGAGTACAGACCGGCGGGGTTGTTGTACTGATTGGTTACCACCTTGGGGCCAAACCCAGCGAATGGCAGGGCGCTCCTGTTGTGGGCGGAACCTATGGGTTTCACCTCCTGCAAGGTGGGTGTAGCCAGCGATAAAGTAATGAGTACTGGACAAAAATCTGTTATATTACAAATATAAATACTTTCAATGCCATCTCTCACACATGCCTTGATAGAAACAGTATGACAGTTACTTGACTAATATGTGGATTGAGGTAAAGAATAGCATAGTCAAAAGGTTATTTCGGTACGTCCTTCATAATAACAGGTAAACACAGGGCCGACTAAGACAAAATACAGTGACGTGCAAAGCATTAAAAGCTCAAGTGAAAAAATAAAATAAATGCGCAAAACATTATTTTCTATGTATTCTGCGACCAAAATGCACTATGCTCGTGACACATCCCTGAAAGCTGTGGAGGACTGACAAATCACACGCTTCCTACATTAATTCACACTTTGGCCTCAATTTCCCATTCACTAGGCAGGAACTGAGTCTTACGTCAGAGCTTGGCTGATAAAACCATGGTCTCCTAGGAGATCTCCTGTTGGGAAGTAAACAACGACCTCATCGTTTGCAGTATCAAAACCCAAGCCTTTGTTTGTGCAGTGGGGATGTGAAAGATTGCAGATACCGGACCATTTCCTATCTGTGAGTAAGGGATTTTCCAGTTAATACGCCATGACAGAGCAGGGACATACCTCGAAGTCACCTTATGAATGCCTCATTTCCTAATATCTTTGGTCTGAGCGAAGTAGGATATAAAAGACAGACACACCTGCGGCTCAGATGCAAGATTCATCTTGTAAGGGTTGGTCTTTCCATCCTCAGAAGAGAGCGGTGACCAGATTTTAGTTTCTGATCTAAAAAGAGTCAAAGACAATACACAAACTTTCAATAAAAAAATAAAAAAATATTCAGACATGCAATAAACATGAAATTCCCAAAAGAGAATACAAAGATGTACAGAGCAGGCCTCGAACCTGTTGATTGGACAACAACCATTTCTAAAGAACATATTTTATAGGGGTAATCTGCAGTTCAAAACAAAGCGACACCCCACCACCATTTTGGTAAAAAGCTAAAAGGGATGGGTTGGAGAAATGTAGCCAGTCTTAAATTAATATACAGAGCTATCAATGTCCAACATTAAACCATATTTTGAGAGATTATACATACACAAAATTACATAATTTACAAACAAAGTAAAACAAGCTTCTATTTTGTGTTCTGGGGTGGTTAGACAGTAGATCTAATCTCATGGAGGCACTTATAAAAGTTATATTCTTCAAGAATCAATGGCTATATATATATATCTCATTAACTGAAAAAGTATGAAGAAAACACAGATTGCCCCTTTAAGGAAAGCACCACTCACATCAAGTGTCCTGCCCAAGTTGGTACATCAACACACACATAGTTCCACCTCCGAAGAATGACATGGCCTATCTTTGACTTCGCAACCATTGGTAGGCAGGCTGCTGGCAGGCTTTGGCCATTGGTAGGAAAGTCAAGTCAGCCCGTGCTCATGGTTGTCACAGGGAAGTGAATTGACAGGCTACAATGACTTTGCTCATGATCATGCACGCCGCAATTGACATGTAACTAACTATACAGCGCATTCGGAAAGTATTCAGACCCCTTGACTTTTCCCACATTATTACAAACTTATTCTAAAATTAATTTAACTGTTATACTCAATCTACACACAATACCCCATAACGACAAAGCAAAAACAGGTTTTTAGAAATGTTTGCAACTAATAAAAATAACTGAAATAACACCAGTCTCTTCAATGCCTTCGGAAAGAATTCAGACCCCTTGACTTATTCCACATTTTGTTATGTTAGAACCTTCTAAAATTGATTTAAAAAATGTTTCCCTCATATCTACAAACAATATCCCATAGTGACAAAGCAAAAACTGGTTTTAGAAAAATAAAGTTAAATATACATAAGTATTCAGACCCTTTAATCAGTACTTTGTTGAAGCGCCTTTGGCAGCAATTACAGCCTCAAGTCTTTGTGGGTATGACGCTACAAGCTTGGCACTCCTGTATTTGGGGAGTTTCTCCCATTCTTCTCTGCAGATCCTCTCAAGCTCTGTCAGGTTGAATGGGGTGTGCCACTGCACAGCTATTTTCAGGTCTCTCCAGAGATGTTCGATCGAGTCCGGGCTCTGGCTGGGCCACTCAAGAACATTCAGAGACTTGTCTTGATTCAGGCCAAAGAGTTGAATTTATTTTATTTCACCAGGTAGGCCAGTTGAGAACAAGTTCTCATTTACAACTGCGACCTGGCCAAGAAAAAGCAAAGCAGTGCAACAAAAACAACAGTTACACATAAATGTACAGTCAATAACAATAGAAAAGAAAGATTTTTCAATTTATGTACAGCGATCCTGGTTTCGTCAGACTTGAGAATCTTGTTTCTCATGGTGTGAGAGTCCTTCAGGTGCCGTTTGGCAAACTGCAAGCGTGTCGTCATGTGCTTTTTACTGAGGAGCGGCTTCCGTCAGGCCACTCGACCATAAAGTCCTGATTGGTGAATGCTGCAGAGATGGGAGAACCTTCCAGAAGGACAACCATCTCCACAGAGGAACTCTGGAGCTCTGTCAGAGTGACCAGCGGGTTCTTGGTTACCTCCCTGACTAAGGCCCTTCTTGGGTAACGTAACAAAATTCTGAAAAAGTCAATGGGTCTGAATACTTTCCAAATGCACTGTATGTACACACACAGAAGTTTGGGGTCACTTGGAAAACATGGACATTTCTATGAAAACATACATGAGTTGCAAAATGAATAGGAAATATAGTCAAGACATTAACAAGGTTAAAAATAATGATTTTTAATAGAAATAAGTGTCCATCAAACTTTACTTTTGTCAAAGAATCCTCCATTTGCAGCAATTACAGCCTTGCAGACCTTTGGCATTCTAGTTGTCAATTTGTTGAGGTAATCTGAAGAGATTTAACCCCATGCTTCCTGAAGCACCTCCCACAAGTTGGATTGGCTTGAGGGGCACTTCTTACGTACCATACGCTCAAGCTGCTCCCACAACAGCTCAAGAGGGTTGAGATCCGGTGACTGTGCTGGCCACTCCATTATAGACAGAATACCAGCTGACTGATTCTTCCCAAAATAGTTCTTGCATAGTTTGGACCTGTGCTTTGGGTCATTATCCTGTTGTAGGAGGAAATTGGCTCCAATTACACGCCGTCCATAGGGTATGGCATTGCGTTGCAAAATGGAGTGAGAGCCTTCCTTCTTCAAGGTCCCCTTTACCCTGTACAAATCTCCCACTTTACCATTGCCAAAGTACCCCCAGACCATAACATTGCCTCCACCATGCTTGACAGATAGCGTCAAGCACTCCTCCAGCATCTTTTCATTTTTTCTGTGTCTCACGAAAGTTCTTCTTTGTGATCCGAACACCTCAAACTTAGATGTCTGTCCAACACTTTTTTCCGATCTTCCTCTGTCCAGTGTCTGTTCTTTTGCCCATCTTATCTTTTTATTGGCCCATCTGAGATATGGCTTTTTCTTTGCAACTCTGCCTAGAAGGCCAGCATCCCGGAGTCGCCTCTTCACTGTTGACATTGAGACTGGTGTTTTGCGGGTACTATTTAATGAAGCTGTCTGTTGAGGACTTGTGAGGTGTCTGTTTCTCAAACTAAACACTAATGTACTTGTCCTTTTGCTCAAATGTGCACCTGGGCCTCCCAGTCTTTCTAATCTGGTTAGGGCCAGTTTGCGCTGTTCTGTGAAGGGAGTAGTACACAGCGTTGTATGAGATCTTCAGTTTCTTGGCAATTTCTCGCATGGAATAGCCTTCATTTCTCAGAACAAGACTAGACTGATGAGCTCCAGAAGAAAATTATTTGTTTCTGGCCATTTTGAGCCTGTAATCAAACCCACAAATGCTGATGATCCAGTTTTCAGCTGTGCTAACATTTGCAAAAGGGTTTTCTAATGATCAATTAGCCTTTTAAGATGATTAACTTGGATTAGCTAACACAACGTGCCATTGGAACACAGGAGTGATGGTTGCTGATAATGGGCCTCTGTACACCTACGTAGATATTCCATAAAAAAACTGCAGTTCCAGCTACAATAGTCATTTACAACATTAACAATGTCTACACTGTATTTCTGATCAATTGGATATTATTTTAATGGATTTTGTTGTTGCTTTTCTTTCAAAAACAAGGACATTTCTAAGTGACCCCAAACTTTTTAACGGTAGTGTATATACACACAGACACGCTTTTTTTTTCTTCTTTTAATACTGACTAGTTAAAAAATAAGTGAATATTGACAAATTAACCAATGGATTATGGTGATTTTCAGGAGGGAAAAAAGCTGAGGTGCAAAAATATTTTAATTTGCTCCATGGCTCAGGCGGCCAAGTGGACACGCGGCAGTTTGGCTCATCTCTGTCACGAAGAGGAATAACTTTTCAGCTGTTTCTGATTAATAAACAATGCCATGCTGGTGTGTGGTAACATTCAAATAAAACCCAGCCCTAAAACAAAACGTAGGCTGAAAAGAATTTGTATGTCGTATCACAGGAAGAGACACCACATTCACATGGTTTTACACGAAGTGGGCAGTTCGGATTTATCACTTCAAGCTCAAATATGTCCTACTTTGACTAAAACAATGAGTTAAATTGTTGTGCAACATCAAGCGTAAGCTCTGGCCATCGTCTTTCAGCTCAGAAAAGTGAATTTCTACTGGTGTGGGTGTTTAACCTCAGACAAACAAATCCAAGGTCCTTGCCCCCCCCCTCACCATTTGAACCATACAATTTAGTATCCCTTACATATAACCACATCAGGTGTCAGAGATACTCTACTTTTGTGCATATTTGCTGAATTGTTCCATGACTCAGTGCTTTTTGAACCCATCCGAGTCCATGGAAAACTGCAACTCCCTCCCTACCTGTCGATAGAGAGGATCATTTCCTCTAGGCAGCCCTTGATCTTGTTCTGTGCCTGCAGGTGAGTCATGCTCTCAGTGGGCTCTCCATCAATGGCCAGGATCTGATCACCGACACTCAGATTGGCCTGGGCAGCCTTACTGCCAGGAGTGATCTGAAATATTCAATACATCAACATATTCAACTTTCTTATCACATTTGGGACCGAGTAATCTGGGGATTCTTCTATGACATTTCAGGAGGACAAGGATCCTTTGGCTAAACTCTTGAGTGTCCCATGGCAGGTTGTTATGTGGTAAATATGGGTGCAGTCTCAGTTGACAGAAAGGATTAGTAAACACTAGAAAAGTATGATGGTGACTAAGGATTGAAAGGGAGGTCTTAGAGAAATGTAACAAATAACAAGAATCAGCTTCAAACACACTCAACAATATAGTTTGTCGTCAAAGAGTGCATGGCAGTCATTCATTCAGTTACATCTACAACACTTCAAAAGGTTCATTTGCACCGAAACCCTCAATACACCTTGCCCGTTTTTCCTCAATATGTACTTCTGGGAAAATGTTGGAGGGCTAAACATTGTGGGCAAATGTTAGGTTGGTGAAGACAGAGTGAAGTTCAGTGCCCCACCTAAGACAATGTAGGTGAAACACTGTCTCAAGGGATGTGGTCTTGCATACCCACCACAAAATGTGCTGTACTGTAGGCCCATGTCTGAGAAAATAACACTATATAATTGGTTGTTAATGCTCTCTAGATAAACTAAAACAACAACGCATAGACCTATACAGACTTGGATGGATGTATTGGCCAAACAATGGACGATTATCATCTAGAACTAGACTAGGCCAATTCATGGACGAATTTAACAGTAGCACATGGTAGCACACTTTGCACAACACAAACGGTGAAGCTAGTTTCTCTTAAAAAGGCTGTTTAGAGTCAATTACGTTTTATTGAAGGGTCATCTGGCATAATGACCCGAAAAGTCACTTTCTCCTGACCCTCAAATGGAAATAGATTATTGGTGAGGTAATGAAAATATTGTTCTTTATAGTAGCGAGAACGTGCGCTTCCCCTCGTGCCTCACTGAAAAGGTGTGTTCGAGTCAGCAAGTGAACGTTCCGCCACCGGACAAGGCCAGATGCGGTTACATTGTAAAAAATAAGATTATAAAAAGTGACAGACTCTCTGAAACAACACTTACCCGCGAGATAGTCAAGGGTTGTTCAAAATCCTTCCCACCAACTAGACGGAATCCCCAAGGTCCAGGACCTTGCACGACAACTCGTAGAGGCATAGCCTACTTCCAAATGTACCGAATCCGAGTTTAAAAAAGTATAATTCTTAGATGGCCTGTGTTTGTCCTGACAAATATGACATGTGTGAACAAACTTCGATGAGGCTATTGTGTAGCTAGAAGCAAAGGGGCGGTTCCCGTGGCAAAGCAGAGCGAATAGTTTTAGATGTTTTCACTCTGATAAGATCGATTTCCTATGTTAGTTCAAGGATGTACCGTTACGTCACCATATTATATGCAAGCTTACCATTTATGGAAGACCCATTTCCCAGGATGTGGAATGTGCCGCTCCCAAACTTTGAATTCCTGCCATTTGCTCCATAAAGTAGGCTACAGCCGACAAAACTGAATCGTCCCATTGTGTGTGTATTTTTTAATATGCATTGCAAAACGAATGGTAAATAATAACAATGTGACAACAATTCTATTATAGGAGTTAGATAGGAGACAAGCAAATTAATGTAGGGCCTTCACAGCCAACCTGGTGTCATAGAATTTCGTATTATTCTGTATGAAAATTCGATACGCTCCTTATGATATATTACTTTTTGTATGGTATTATTCATTTGTGATTACAATTCGTATGATGTTACATATGTTACAAATTTGAAAAACATACAATATGTTCCGAATTTGCAAAATGTATGGAATGTTAATTTTTCCAATTTGTTGTTGCTTACGTTAGCTAGGTGGCTAACGCTAAATTAGCTAGCTGGCTAACATTAGCTAGGCTACGGATTAGGGTTAGGGGTTAGAGCATACTTAAATTCACACAGGACACTGGATAAGACAGGAGAAATACTCCAGATATAACAGACTGACCTTAGCCCCCTGACATATAAACTATTGCAGCATAAATACTGGAGGCTGAGACAGGAGGGGTCAGGAGACACCGTGGCCCTGTCCGACGATACCCCCAGACAGGGCCAAACAGGTAGGATATAACCCCACCCACTTTGCCAAAGCACAGCCCCCACACCACTAGAGGGATATTTTGGTTTTAGACTTGGTGCTCCGGTACCGCTTGTTGTGCGTTAGCAGAGAAAACAGTCTATGACTTGGGTGACTGGAGTATCTGACAAGTTTTTGGGCTTTCCTCTGACACCGCCTATTATATAGGTCCTGAATGGCAGGAAGCTTGGCCACAGTGATGTACTGGGCCATACGCACTACCCTCTGTAGCGCCTTACGGTCAGATGCCGAGCAGTTGCCATACCAGGCGGTGATGCAACCTGTCAAGATGTTTTCGATGGTGCAGCTGAAGAACCTTTTGAGCTTCTGGGGACCCATGCTAAATCTTTTCAGTCTCCTGAGGGGGAAGAGGTGTTGTCGTGCCCTTTTACGACTGTCTTGGTGTGTTTGGACCATGATAGTTCGTTGGTGATGTGGACACCAAGGAACTTGAAACTCTCAACCCGCTTCACTATAGCCTTGTCGATGTTAATGGGGGCCTGTTTGGCCTGCCTTTTCCTGTAGTCCACGATCAGCTCCTTTGTCTTGCTCACATTGAGGGGGAGGTTGTTGTCCTGGCAGTGTCTCTGACCTCCTCCCTATATATTGTGTCATTGTTGTCCGTGATCAGGCCTGCGTGGCCAAACACGACTCTGTGACAACAATTTTGGACCCCCTTGTGGCCCCCCTAAATGTGGAGTATGAAATAATTTTTACATAACAAATTTTTGCTATCGTTCTTTTTTTACATCCGTTATTAGACAGTGGCAACGCGGAACACTAATGATTATGAACATAGTCTTTTGCCTGCTAATGCCTGCAATGCAGTGAAGAAAACGATATGACAACAATAACGTCTAATGTAACTGGCCCCAGCTTGGCCCCCCCAGTTGAAATGGTCCAGAACCGCCACTGCCAGGTGGGAAAGGGCTGTGTGGAGTGCGATTGAGATTGCGTCATCTGTGGATCTGTTGGGGCGGTATGCGAATTGGAGTGAGTCTAGGGTATACGGGAGGATGCTGTTGATGTGAGCCATGACCAGCCTTTCAAAGCACTTCATGGCTACCGACGTGAGTGCTACAGGGTGGTAATCATTTAGGTAGGTTACCTTCACTTCCTTGGGCACAGGGACTATGGTGGTCTGCTTGAAACATGTAGGTATTACAGACTCAGTCAGGGAGAGGTTGAAAATGTCAGTGAAGACACTTGACAGTTGATCTGCGCATGCTTTGAGTACACGTCCTGGTAATCAATCTGGCCCGTGGCTTTGTGAATGTTGACCTGTTTAAAGGTCTTGCTCACATCAACTACAGAGAGCATTGTCACACAGTCGTCCAGAACAGCTGGTGCTCTCGTGCATGCTTCAGTGTTGCTTGCCTCGAAACGAACATAAAAGGCATTTAGCTCGTCTGGTAATCTGGGCAGCTCGCGTCTGGGTTTCCCTTTGTAGTCCATAATAGTTTTCAAGCCCTGCCAAATCGATGAGCATCAGAGCCGGTGTAGTAGGATTCAATCTTAATGCTGTACTGAAGCTTTGCTTGTTTGATGGTTCGTCTGAGGGCATTGCGGGATTTCTTATAAACATCCAGATTAGTCTCCCACTCCTTGAAAGCAGCAGCTCTAGCCTTTAGCTCCATGCGGATGTTGCCTGTAATCCATAGCTTCTGGTTTGGATATGTATGTACGGTCACTGTGGAGACGACATCGTCAATACACTTATTGATGAAGCAAATGACTGAGGTGGTATACTCCTCAATGCCATTGGATGAATCCCGGAACATATTCCACTCTGTGCTAGCAAAACAGTCCTGTAGCATAGCATCCGCATCATCTGACCACTTCTGTATTGAGCGAGTCACTGGTACTCCCTGCTTTAGTTTTTGCTTGTGAACAGGAATCAGGAGGATAGAATTATGGTCAGATTTGCCAAATCGAGGACGGGGGAGAGCTTTGTATGCATCTCTGTGTGTGGAGTAAAGGTGGTCTAGAGTTTTTCCTCTGGTTGCACATGTGACATTCTGGTAGAAATGAGGTAAAACGGATTTAAATTTACTTGCGTTAAAGTCCCCGGCAACTAGGTGCGCTGCTTCTGGATGAGCATTTTCTTGTTTGCTTATGGCCTTATAGAGTTGGTTGAGTGCGGTCTTAGTGCCAGCATCGGTTTGTGGTGGTAAATAGACGGCTACGAATAATATAGATGAGAACTCTCTTGGTAGATAGTGTGGTCTACAGCTTATTATAAGGTACTCTACCTCAGGTGAGAAATACCTTGAGACTTCTTTAATATTAGACATCGTGCACCAGCTATTATTGACAAATCGATACACACTCCAACCCCTCGTCTTACCAGATGTAGCTTCTCTGTTCTGCCGGTGCATGGAAAATCGCGCCGGTTTTATATTATCCGTGTCGTCGTTCAGCCACGGCTCGGTGAAACATAAGATATTACAGTTTTTAATGTCCCATTGGTAGGATAATCTTGATCGTAGGTCATTGATTTTATTTTCCAATGA
The DNA here is from genome assembly GCF_901001165.1 of Salmo trutta. Classification (NCBI taxonomy): domain Eukaryota; kingdom Metazoa; phylum Chordata; class Actinopteri; order Salmoniformes; family Salmonidae; genus Salmo; species Salmo trutta. The sequence goes on along the minus strand of NC_042961.1, from coordinate 28,241,569 downwards.
TTGCACGTTGGCCAATAGAACGGATGGCAGTGGGAGTTTACTCTCTCGCCTATGAATTCTCAGAAGGCAGCTGACCTCCGCCCCCTTTTCCTCTGTCTTTTCTTCACGCAAATGATGGGGATTTGGGTCTGTTCCCGGGAAAGCAGTATATCCTTCTCATTGGACTCGTTAAAGGAAAAAGCTTCTTCCAGTTCGAGGTGAGTAGTCGCCGTTCTGATGCCCAGAAGTTATTTTCGGTCATAAGAGTCGGTAGCAGCAACATTATGTACAAAATAAGTTAAAAAATAAGTTACAAATGCAAAAAAATTGACAAAATACCATTAAAGGGGCAATCTGCAGTTGCTACATACATTTTTGGACTTTAATGATGATTAATGAATTAATGATATGTACCCATTGATTCTAATTCATTTATAGTTCAGCTGGCGTACCCCATCAGAACCCAAAATATAAGCTTATTTTATGCCAATGTTTGTAAACAAATACTAGATAGCCTCAAAACACAGTTGAAACTATAATTGTGATATCATGGATTGTCAGTCCTTGCATCGTTAGCTCTGTCTATGAATTTGAGCCAGCCAGCCAGCCCCATCCCTCAGCTTTATACCGAAAGACGGGTGTGGAGTACGCTTTATTGTTATTTGAACTGCTGATTTCCGCTTGAACAATTTGCTAGCTACCTTCTTCATAGCAATACAAAACTTTTGGACTGCATTGATCACTTTCACTCAGGAGTTAAATTGGGATGTCAATGGTGGTGTCGGCCTCACTGTAGCCAAAATTGTTTACTTCTCCATGATCATTTAAACAAACATCTGTTCATTACTGACTGTGCTGCCACCTCCATAATTCATTATATGATCAGTGTTATTCAGGACATCTTAGGTTACAGCATGTCTTTTTTTGGAGTATACTTGTTCTGTGAGTTTGTGGTGTGCATGTGTTTGTGAAAAAATGAGCAGAATAAACTGAGTCAAACAATGTGCACAAATAGTTGTAAAACAGTTTCTTAACTCTTCAGTTGTTTCACAGTTAGACCTTTTACAGGACATTAAGACACATGGTACTTCAGGATGCTTTATATAGTTTATTAAATATTGCATAATACCGAAATATCAATAGTAATATCACAGCAGTAAATAGTGTTGTCTTCATTTTAATATTGACATTGTAACAGCACCGCAAAAAAATAAGCAAACATACAAAACCTGCTGCAGGTTGTGCGTCTCGGAAAACTAATGAACACGTACTTATGATGATTAATCATTTATTTGAAGCGTTGTGTCACACTTTAGTCCAGTCGCTATCATGTTCTTTAGTACATGTCTTCTCCCATCACAAATACTAAAAAACAACAGGGGAAAACAATAGTAATATCCTTAAACATGACATATGGATACATTTCTGTGATAATCAATAAAAGCTCATGAAAATGAGGCACAATTTGCATCTGACATCAGGCATTACGATCCTCATCAAATGGCAGCGTAACTTTACTTCGTATGCATCAAACGGTCTGTGCTCAATAACTCTTCACTCTGTGCTTTGCCCCCCCCCCCCCAAAAAAAACAACAGAGAGCTTCATGTGACTTTTCCCATCGCTTGCATTCCATACTTCTTTATTATACATATTTACAATTCTTATTGTGCCAGGCTGTTTAATGTTTTACATGTTAATTCAAGCTGACTGATCCTTGTTACATAATGAGTGTTATACAGTACTCCACAATCATACATTCATACATCCTGCGATGTTTCACGGAGCACATTATCCCATCAACATTTTACACTGACTTGTGAAGCTATGATATGATACCACAAGAAGAGTGATTGCTTGTTGCCAAAGTCTATCATACAGTCAGTTTGACATGGAACAGACCTTTCCGTATTCAGTTGTCTCTGGACCTTATTCTGCTTTGCTTTGACTTTGGATGTCATTGTCTCTGTGTTGGAGATGGGGTAATAATAGCTATAGCGCAAGTGCTAGCATGGTGGAAACCACAGAATTAAATAGAACACACTGTGTAATACTGTATCTCTATGGGGTAAACAGCTCACAGCTGAGTCACAATACAACCACTCGGATTATCCTTCAGAAACAAGTTAAGGAAGTTATGTACAGCAAACCAAGGGGAGAAATACTGAAATTTACAAACACATGAATGACCATACAGTAGAAACCCTCATCTATGTTCTCCTAGTGCCGCAAAATACTTCTTGATAGTCATATGAATGATGTAGAGACAAACTCAGCAACTTAGTACAATGTAACTGGTTTCGTTAAAACAACTGTCGCACAAGACTATATTCTCATCAATGTTGGCTGTTGGCTGTGAACAAGCTAGGGAAAAACAATGATGTTGAATGTTTGGGTGTTGTATTGTCTCATGTCAATGACAAACACTGTAACAGCTTGACAGAATGAAGCTTTCTATTCCTTTCAAGTACAACTGACAGATGAGTAAACAGGCAGAACTGTACTTAAATATCTCACAAGGTAACATGATAGGTGGCAGCCACCTAAGCCTTAATGCTCAAATCAGTTTTGGAACACTGACTGTCCAAACAGCAGGTTACAAGTGAGCGACCAAATCGGATGTGTGTGTGTGTTCAGACGGCAGTCATTTGCTGACATGGCTACGCTAGTTGTCATAGTAACGACTGGTGTGCGCTCAGTGGTGTAGGCTGATTGGTGTTGGTGCTCGTGCTTCCCATCACTCAGAAGTTATGTAGCAAGCTAAGTTGATAACAATTCCTGCCATGGACGTTTCCCAGTTGCTTTGAATGCTCAAAGTCACAGTGTAAGAACACTTTTAAAGCCTCAACGGATAAGATGATCCAACTTTCAAAACAAATGATTTTTTTGGCTCGCCACAGCAGCCAACTAGCTAGCTAGGTAGCTGTTTAGGCTTTCTAGAACATTCACTCATTTGTTTGTAAACAATTAACAAGCTAGTAAGTTACCACATGTTCTTGTCAAACGGTCAACAAAGTAGCTAGCAAGCAACAAGATATGCCAAACAAGTCTAAAAACCACTTGAGGGCAAATAAATCAGATTCGACCATTAAGACACAAGTCACATGGCCAGGAATCAGATATGTATCTGACTTCAAGCCACCTACGAAGGTGGTTTGAAATGTGGCTTGAAATATCAGATTCCATGTGGTTTTTGGCTGTTCAGACTGCAGGACAAAGAAAAGATTTGAATCGGATATGCAAATAAATAGGATTTGAGTCACTTCAAACTGACAATGTGAACATGGCAGTAATAGCTTTAAACGATATTTAACATAAGTCATCATTAAGTAGATGAAGTATTACTATAAAGGTAATAATACTAGTTAGATGTTGATAGTCTTATGACAGATATACTTTTTTTTGTCGTAGAAACACATTTCAATTCTATTGCCTAGTGAACCCAGACTAATGTCACTCATGACATTGAGGATTCCTTTGAAGAAAGCATAGCAGTGAGTCATAAGGAGAAAGAATTTGATATGAACAAAGTAAGAGAGAAGAAAGTAGAGCTGCCACAACACAATACATTCTTATTTCAATCTGCTACGTTTTCAGGATATATTCTGACGTATGATGGCTGTTACCGGCGTGGTGATCTGATGTGGCTCTCAGACTGAGGACCAGTCTGTCCTCACAGGAAGACTGTTTCGATGCGTTGATATCCGAATTCAAAGCAATCTTCCCTGAGGGAGCAATCCAGTTCAAAGATAATGAGTAATGTTTTTCTGGTTGTACGTGCTGGCCTCAAAATAATAATGGCATTGATATAGTTTAATAGCTTAGCACTTAAATAGCTTAGCACTCTCAGATGCTACACTGAGGCTACACGTAGTCTACTGTGTATAAAAGGCCCCTGTATCCAACAATATTGGTATATATCATTTGTCAAATGTAAAAAGTAAAATGCTCACAAATTAAAATCAATCGTTACTCAAACAAAGAGTTACATGTACATTTTAATCATTTAGCAGACACTCTTATCCAGAGCGACTTACAGTTAGTGCATTCATCTTAAGATAGCTAGGTGGGTCAACCACATATCACAGTCATAGTAAGTACATTTTTCCTCAATAAAGTAGCTATTAGCAAAGTCAGAGCTAGTAAGGGGGGAAAAAAGTAAAGTGCGAGTGTTAGTTCACGAAAGGCTTTTTTAAAACTTCAAATGAATTAGTATACAATTAGTGTGAGGAGAAAGCCCCAAAATTACCACGGGCGGAAGTTAAGTGCTTTAAAAAGAGTGGCATACCACGCCTGTCCTGTGGTTTCACTGGAGCCAGTATAGCTTAGGCAGCTTGTCTGCCACCAGCTACCTCACAGGAATCACAAAAGATCAGACAGCTAATGTTACTTCTAATTTTAAGGGACAGATATGCTGTACAAGATGACAGAAAAAAAGAATTGATAAGAGATGTGTGACACATAGGTGTGACACATAGGCATACACTCTTGCTTGCACGTACACTCCTGCATACACATGCATGATCTGTCTTAATCAGGTATGTACATAGCACAGTCAGTCTTCCTGATTGTATTAATCACTTCAACTGACAGAACGCTGAGCTAATATTAGCTAACGTGTTTGAGCATTTCCGGATTTCTATCATGCACATGAACATGCTCGAATTCTAGTACAAACATTGGTTTCGAAAACAAAGGCAATACTAAAATGGCATTGGAAGCATTTGGACTACACTGAGGTAAGAACGCTCTGCTATTTTATGAAGACTACAAGCCTACATTGACTACATTGTCACAAACATAGCTTTATAGTTTTCAGTGCATTCTGAGCTAATAAAACCAAGCCATTCCACAATTCTACAAATTTGTTTCTCGAAGTTCACTGTCAGGTCAAAGGGATTTCAAAATACTAATCAAGGAATAGGGTTTGTTGGACACTGTCCAAGTATGTGCCATCACATACAGCCTGATAGCTCCATGGTATGTCTAACCAAACACTACTAGTTACTGGGTTTTCCTAGTTACTGGCTTTTCCTCGTCTTCTAGACGACTTAGCATGTCATGTCAACCTTCAGATGTATGTATCCGCATTCAAAGTTAATGAAAAAGGCTTTCGCCAAAAAAGGTCCTGAAAGGCAGCTGATGAATTACAGCTCATATTTGTCTAGCTCATCAACAACCCATTTGAGCCCTCCTATACCATCACGGTAGTTATAAGATCCACTCTCTTGATCCATGAACTGCTCTGCTGCTGACCCCCCCAAATACTGTAGATAGACATTCATGCGCTTCAAAAATACTTTGTATAGTAGTTAACAATCACAATGACACACCGCAGCTACTATATATACTGTACAAGAATACAGACTGAGTGTACAAAACATTAAGAACACCTTCCTAATATTGAGTTGGGGCATGTTGAAAGCGTTCCACAGGGATGCTGGCCCATATTGACTCCAATGCTTCCCACAGTTGTGTTAAGTTGGCTGGATGTCCTTTGGGTGGTAGACCATTCGTGAAACACACGGGAAACAGATTGAGCATTAAAAATCCCAGCAGCGTTGCAGTTCTTGACACAAACCGGTGCGCCTGGCACCTACTACCATACCCTGTTCAAAGGCACTTAAATATTTTGTCTTGCCCATTCACCCTCTGAATGACACACATACACAATCCATGTCTCAATTGTCTCAAGGATTAAAAATGCTTCTTTAACCTGTCTCCTCCCCTTCATCTACACTGATTTGAAGTGGATGTAACAAGTGTCATCAATAAGGGATCATAGCTTTCACCTGGATTCACCTGGTCAGTCTATGTCATGGAACAATCTGGTGTTCATAATGTTTAGTAAACTCATTGTATAACATAGTCTGTATGTGCTGACATTTTGGGAGGAGTTTTTTTTTAAACTAAAAGTTCCATTGTCAGAATATGATATTATAAAATCAGCCATGTACTGTGTAGGATATGGTTGGAGTACGTATACACCACACTGACGTTTGGGCAGTGAGTCAACAGCAAAGCTTCTTCCTGTCTTCGCCTCATGTACATTAACATACCTCACACCAAACTGATCACTTACACCAGACAAACGTATTCACCTGGCTGAATGACTATCCTAATTTACACAATCAAGCGCAATAGTAATGCCTTCCCAAAACTTGAACGGTAACCAAGGGTTAGAGCTGGGTTCTCCTCACACTATAAATGTTTGTTGACAGGTTACAAGTTGACCTCTTTCACGTAATTTCCTGGAAACGTGCCAAACTGTTTGGTCCTCTTTGAGGTACCTGAGAATGAAAAACAACAACAATATTTGTTAGCCTTTGCACTCAAATGTGACTACTCAGGCAGAACAAATGTAAGTTGTGCACTCTATTGAACTCTATGTGTTTGAACATCCATGTGAGAATTTCTGAGAAATGACCAACATGGAAGATTAACCCTCTGCTGTCACTCTGCTGTAACCCTATATGCATGGATGTGACATGCTGTGACACAGTGATTATGACTATATCTTCGGGCAATCTATCCTGAGGCCCCAGGCACATACCAACAAACCAGCCGTCGTCGCACTTCTCCATTACGCTGACAAGATCTCCCTCCTGCAGCTCCAGCTCATCCTCATTCTGTGGCACGTAACAGTACAAAGCCTGGAAACTGTAGGGTAACACTACATAAAGTCAGAAATACAACCATAAAAGGACTTGAGAGACATAATATCAAAAACGATATAAGAAATGTATTTACCAGACCAGGGCCGTGTTCATTAGGCACCAAACGGATTGAAACCAACTGAAACAGAGGGACTACTGGGACTTATCCCCCCCCAAAAATGCTAATTTTAGTTTTTCCGTTGCAAAGCTTTCAAAAACTGTTTCCGTTGCATGCCCTAATGAACATGACTCTTGAACTGGGGCTTTGAATCCTTTAGTCAGAGTATAACAGTAACTAGTGTATCTAGAGCTAAGACTAGACGTAGGGACAGACTTCAGACGGCCATACTCACATTCCACAGCTGAGACGACTCGGCTCCGGGCTGCTGCTGTGGGACTGGGGTTGCTGGGAAATGATGAGAGATTGTTTACTGGGGTGAAGGGAGGGCAGGAGTCTGTGAAGGACAGAGTCATGGGGGTGGGGGGAGAGAGCGCTGCAGTACCTCACCGAGGTCTCAGCTATGTTCATGATCTCATTACAAACCGCTTCCTAGTGACAGTGGTCAGGTCAGAGGCAGAATTCCCAGTCAGCCCAGAAGGAGAGGAGAGATTATGGAGTTGGGGAGAGGGGCAGGGCAGGGAGTTAGAGGACGTACAGGAAGGAGGAAGGTAGGAGGTCCGGTGAGTAGCAAGGCAGAAAGAGAGGGGTCCGTTAGAAACCAGGAAAAACCAGGAAAGCCGTGAAACACCAGGAGAGATCGTGTTGGAGTCCGGAATAGGGGTACGCATGGAAGAGCAAGACACTAGAGTGAGTGGCATGTAGAATGTACACAGTCACAATGAAATATTAGTGAACGTCTGATACCATTCAAAAGAAGACATGCACAACCAATGGAGAAGAAAAGATGGCAGCAAGGTCATGCAAGAATCCTGTCATATTAATCTTATTGACTTGTTCTTTCTTTTTTTTTTTTTACAGAAAATCAAAATAAAAGTCAGAAGCTGAGTGATGCGGTTTAGGATAAATGATTCGTTAAGTTAGATTAATATCTTGACATTGATGAGTTAAAGGAAATGATCACCATAGATCATCGAAAAACGATAATCCAGAAATAACAAACATATAAATTTTATAATAGTATCGTCAGCCCACGACATGCAAATAAGCACCTTACCGCAAATGAGTTAGCATTCATGTTGTTGTCCTGGATGTCAAACAACATGACAGGGCTCCTGGAGGTTCTACCATGGTAGTCACTCTCATTCTTCACCAGCTGTAAGAGGAACAACACACACATTAGACTCATGCATGGATCGCAAATGGGAGTTCATGTCTACAGGACGCAATTAATTTTCAACAGCGTGTGCTGTAAACAGAATTGCAGTGGAAGTCAATTCACACTCTTGTTTAGACATACACTAGACATACAAAAGTATGTGGACACCCCTTCAAATTAGTGGATTCGGCTATTTCACCCGTTGTTGACAGGTGTATAAAATCGAGCACACAGCCATGCAATCTCCATAGCCAAATATTCACAGTAGAATTACCTTACTGAAGAGCTCAGTGACTTTCAACGTGGCACCGTCATAGGATGCCAGTTCATCAAATTTCTAGGAGCAACAATGGCTCAGGTGCAAAGTGGTAGGCCACACAAACTCACAGATCGGGACCGCCGATTGCTGAAGCGCATAAAAATGTACTATGCTCGGTTGCAACACTCACTACCGAGTTCCAAACTGCTTCTAGAAGCAACATCAGCACAATAACTGTTCACCAGGAGCTTCATGAAATGGGTTTCCATGGCTGAGCAGCCGCACATAAGCCTAAGATCACCATCCGCAATGCCAAGTATCGGCTGGAGTGGTGTAAAGCTCGCCGTCCATTGGACTCTGGGGCAGTGGAAACGCGTTCTCTGGAGTGATGAACCACGCTTCACCATCTGGCAGTCCGACGGACGAATATGGGTTTGGCGGATGCCTGGAGTTTGGGGAAGGCCCTTTCCTGTTTCAATATGACAATGCCCCGTGCACAAAGCGAGATCCATACAGAAATGGTTTGTCGAGATCGGTGTGGAAGAACTTGACTTGCCTGTACAGAACCCTGACCTCAACTCCATCGAACACCTTTGGGATGAATTGGAACGCCGACTGTGAGCCAGGCCTAAACGCCCAACGTTAGTACCCGACCTCACTAATGCTCTCGTGGCTGAATGTAAGCAAGTCCCCGCAGCAATGTTCCAACATCTAGTGGAAAGCCTTCCCAGAAGAGTGTAGGCTGTTATAGCAGCAAAGGGGGGACCAACTCCATATTAATTTCCCTTAATGTTGGAATGAGATGTTCAACAAGCAGGTGTCCACATACTTTTGGTCATGTAGTGTGTCTCTCGAACAAAAGTAATTTTCTATAATAAAAAACAATCACAACATTTATATGTTCTATAAAAACATTCATACACTTGTTTCATATTGTTCCCAAATCAAACTTGATCGTCAAAGTGGCTCCTCTATGACAATATTTTACAACATCCCACTGGGTACACACTGGTTGAATCAATGTTGTTTCCACGTCATTTTAATGAACGTGGAATAGAGGTTGAATTGATGTCTGTGCCCAGTGAGATGATGCTATAGTGGTGGGGGTCAAGATTCTGCATCGACTCTCTGAATCATTCAACGCATTTCAAAAATACAAATCATGCACATGGTTTTCATTCCAAACACCTGAGGAGATCATTTACCACTCAAACATCTGCATGTGAGTAGGGAACACACAGAAACACATGCGGACTAAAACATGACACAGGAGTCGTGTAAGCTCTGCTGACTGCATTGGAGGAGGGTCAACTTTAGTTCAACATGACAGTTAGTCATCATTCACTATCTATTGCACAATTATCTATCTAGAGGCATCATCAACGGAAACATCCTCTTATTGTGGCTCATGGAGGTGAGATCTCCAGTTACAGCCACAGTGAGCCTGAGATGCAACACTGCACACCATGCAGTAGGCCAGATACCTCTGCAGGGCTATTTCGCCAGCAGCCCAGGGCTTCGCGTCCAGTATCCCTGTCTCCCTCTGCCCCCTCCCCCTCCATCAAATCCCTCTCCAGGATGCGCAAGGGACTGGCCCCTGTCAGCCAGCTCTCCAGGCCCACCCCCCCACAGGGGCTCAGACTGCGGGACAGACGAGGAGAGGGAGGGGAGAGCAGGAAGTCCTCCCCCTGGGGCGGGGTGAAGGTGAGGTAAGGGGTGGCCGAGCCAGGGCGGGGTGGGTAGAGTGGGGGCAGGGGGGAGGCGGAAGGGGAGGCCATTGGGGAGATGCAGTAGGGGCTGCCGCAGATGGGGGGCACGGGGCTGGCGGACATGGAAGGGGGCAGGTACTCGCCCCAGCGATAAGACACGGAGGGGAGTGGGGGTAGAGGAGGGGTTGGGGCAGCAGGGGGGCTGACACCCCCTATGGTCAGGGAGATCCACTCGGAGGAGATTGCGTGGACCTCGGGGGACACAGAGCGGCGGGGGGAGCGGGAGAGGGGCAGGGGGGACGTGATGAGCCGGTTGCTACGGACACGGTTCAGCTTATAGACCAAAATGACCATCCAGAGAGAGAGGGGAGGACGAGGGACAGAAACGTAAAGGAAAGATGAAACATTAGACATGAGAAAGAATGAACACAAATAATAAAGAAAAAAAACAGGAATATTACAGCGTCGAAGTAAACAAAAAAAAACAGAGACAAACTTGGAGAGTATGGGATTGTTGTATTCCTAGACAGACTGAACTCTACAAGAGTGTGCCATTACCTGAGGGGAAGCATTGAGGCTGCGGTGAGGTGATTGGCCGATGGGTGGGTCTGGATAATCCAATCCATTCTTGACTCTGGGTCGTTTGTGCACCTCTATGTAGGTGACGGGGAAGATACCCTGGCGATTGGACCCGGAGACCTTGCCCTCGTACCAGTTCTCATCGACCCTGCGAATTAGGATGATTCTCTCTCCCTGTAGACACATTGGTATCACGTTAGCTCATATGATCACACATTTCGATGCATAGCATTGAATAACAAACTAAACACCAGCATGCACAAGATTTCTGTTAAACATACTGCATTCCCTGTATCATAACACTATGGCGTTACTATGCTGTAATACTTTGCGATTTCCATTTTGTATTACGCAAAAAGAGGAACAAATGTTACAACTGCTCCTAAACTCAATACCTTTAAAACCTTGTTCTTCTTTTTACCTTCCTAAATGACATCTCCACCACCGTGTCCCCTGTGAAGTTGAAACGTGCTATGGCCTCTCCATACTCCAGCACCTGCACTGGGGCACTCTTCTTTGGCTGGGCCTTCTCTGTGGGAGGAAGGAGCTGGAGCAAACATACACACAAAGCCCAAAATACATCAGTCAATTTCAATGCTAGAAACAAGTGTCACGTTTAGGAGGGTATCAGTTAAAGTCAATGCAAGGTACCAGTGTCACATTCAGGAGGGCACACTGTAGTGAAAACGCTTTGCGACAGGAAACAAATATCTGTGTTTTTAACGGACATGTTCAGGTAGCACCTCCCTGTTTCAGGACAGTTTCTTCTTACTGAACATGACTCCGGTGAATATCATTACTGGGACTCTTACTTAAACTTCTGAACTGACTGGTATCATAATAACCCTGCACTGACTAATCTATTTGGCACATCAGTCTGTACCGTACTATAGTGAGTTCCATCTAGTAAGAAAAGGTCAGAGTTCATTTTGAGTCAAAATACAGGAAGTGGTTGTACCTCAACATAACTCCGTGGGAAGATGCCGACTCTGCCGTGATGCTCCCCTTCGAACCAATTATTATCCACCTGTCGAATGATGTACACAATGTCTCCCTTTTGAAATGGTAATTCCCTGAAAAAAAGGTCAACAACAAACAGAGGTTAGCTATTGGATTCAACAATTTGCATTCATTTCAAAATGCAATATGAGCATAATGTCAAAGGCATCTGAGCAATATGACAAAGTACGGCAGAAATATGACCACATATCACCCACTTTAAATATTTCACTCAAAGACTTAGAATGACGTCTCCCCACGTGTAAATTGCTATGTGAGAGAGGAGATTCATCTAAACCACCATCAGTCACACTAATGATACATAGGCCTACATGTTACAGTCACGTGATGATTACAACACACCAGTGTTTATATTTCACTGCAGCTTAAAAGTATTTTGTGCATGCTCTTGAAATCCCTTATGGTATGTGTGCAAATGAATTTGACCCACTTTAGAGTCTCTGCTCTGAAGTCAAACCGAGCCAGGGCTGGAGTTCTCTGTAAACAAACAATGCAAGGACTGTTAGAAAATAAACATGAATAAAGGAGACTGGACTCCAACGCCCTGTGACATGTACGGAACGTTGGTTATTCAGTTCGGGCTGGTCTTGCGTGCTAGGTTGCGAGATTCACACAAGACTATCTTCTGGTTTATGTTCACAGTCAATTATAGCCTCATCTTCATACCCTGTAACAGTGGTGTAAAGTACTTAAGTAGAAATACTTTAAAGTACTACTTAAGTCGTTTTTTGGGGTATCTGTACTTCACTTTACTATTTATATTTTTGACAACTTGTATTTTACTACATTCCTATTGAAAATAATTTACTTTTTACTCCATACACTTTCACTGACACCCAAAAGTACTCATTACAGTTTGAATGTTTAGTTGGACAGAAAATGGTCCAATTCACATATTTATCAAGAGAACATCTCTAGTCATCCATACTGCCTCTGATCGGGCGGACACACTAAACACACATGATTTACTTTTGATACTTAAGTATATTTAAAATCAAATACTTTTAGACTTTTACTCCAGTAGTATTTTAGTGGGTGACTAAGTTTTACTTGAATCATTTTCTATGAAGGTATCTTTACTTTTACTCAAGTATGACAACTGGGTACTTTTCCCACCACTGCCCTGTAGTAAGACATTGTTGATTCATAAATGTAGAGGCACATGAAGAAAAAAAATACAATGTACATTTGTTTTCTTCTCCACCGCTTATAATGCACAGCAAATGAACATAATCCAGAGTACTAATTTGTACTGGTTACGTACAATGGTAATTAGTTATAATGCATAAATGTTTTTGAGTGCTTGATTTAATCTCTGAGCTCATCTGGTTGTTACTTGTGCCCTTTCAGTGTCCCTGATCCACTGAGAATATTCTAGCAATGATCTGAATGGATCAGCTCTTGTGACTGTGTTTCTGTCCAGTGGTAAATACTGGGCTACTGTGGGCTAAAGTCAAACATTTAGAGCACTGCCAACAGAGGAAGCTGACTGATTAAAACGTAGTGCCTAGTAGTTAGAGAGCTGGCCAAGTAACTGAAAGGTTGCTAGATCGAATCCCCGAGCTGACAAGGTAAAAATTGGCCGTTCTGTCCCTGAGCAAGGCAGTTAACCTACTGTTCCCCGGGCACCGAAGAAATGGATGTCGATTAAGACAGCCCCCCGTGCCTCTCTGATTCAGAGGGGTTGTGTTAAATGTGGAAGACACATTTCAGTTGAATGCATTCAGTTGTACAACTGAGTAGGTATCCCCCTTTCCCTTTTAAATGTGTAAGCCGATGGGTTACTGGCATTTGCGGGCGCGTGTGTGTGAACAAACAGCTGACGCACCACTAACGCACACCCACCACCAACATAGCTGTCATTTTGCACAATGAGAGGGATGGTACTGTACTGTACCTCTGATCCGGATTTCCTCTTGTCTGTGTCGTTGATGTTGAGCAGGTCTCCGAAGCGTTCGTTAGTGATGAACTGGTGGTGGGTGGGAACGATTCCTGTGTGTCGCCTCGATGCTGTGTCAGCCTCCTCCTGCTCCCTCTTCAGCCGCCGCTGCTCTTCCAAGATTTTCTGTTAGGGAAACATACCATAATCTGATAGTACATTTTTTTGTATTTCACTTGTTCTTGTATGCCACATTAATAGTTCTGAGGACCACAGACATTTTCAAGATGAGGGTACAAAAGCAATTTTAAAATTGTTAAAATATTTCACCGTTTTAGTTTACACTGAAACGTTTTGAGTTCTATTTCTTGTTCAAAAAGAGAGTGAAGCCCTATCCGGTTTTGTTGAGATGACTAGAAACTAAACATTTCAGAAATTATTAAAAGCTATAAAGAAATGTTACCTCTTTGTCTCCATGGCGTCTCCTAACCACCTCATCCTGGCCGTCACCAAGGTCTCCTTGGGTCAAAGCCTGGGACGAGTCTGAATCTAGTACGAAAAATACATTCATTATGTTCTGAAAATCTTATAAGTGATTGAACATTTTCACATAAAATTCATCAATAATGCTGCTCTCAATATCTATAATATACACTATCGTTCAAAAGTTTGGGGTCACTTAGAAATGTCCTTGTTTTTGAAAGAAATAACATCAAATTGATCAGAAATACAGTGTAGAAATTGTTAATGTTGTAAATGACTATTGTAGCCAGAAATAAAGAACTTTCTTCTGAAACTAGTCAGTCTATTCTTGTTCTGAGAAATGAACAGTGAATAGGTGACTCCGGGATGCTGGCCTTCTAGGCAGAGTTCCTCTGTCCAGTGTCTGTGTTCTTTTGCCCATCTTAATCTTTTATTTTTATTGGCCAGTCTGAGATATGGCTTTTTCTTTGCAACTCTGCCTAGAAGTCCAGGATCCCGGAGTCGCCTCTTCACTGTTGACGTTGAGACTGGTGTTTTGCGGGTACTATTCAATGAAGCTGCCAGTTGAGGACTTGTGAGGTGTCTGTTTCTCAAACTAGACACTCTAATGTACTTGTCCTCTTGCTCAGTTGTGCACAGGGGCCTCCCACTCCTCTTTCTATTCTGGTTAGAGCCAGTTTGCGCTGTTCTGTGAAGAGAGTAGTACACAGCGTTGTACGAGATCTTCAGTTTCTTGGCAATTTCTCGCATGGAATAGCCTTCATTTCTCAGAACAAGAACTAACTGACAAGTTTCAGAAGAATGTACTTTGTTTCTGGCCATTTTGAGCCTGTAATCGAACCCACAAATGCTGGTGCTGCAGATACTCAACTAGTCTAAAGAAGGACAGTTTTATTGCTTCTTTAATCAGAACAACCGTTTTCAGCTGTGCTAACACAATTGCAAAAGGGTTTTCTAATGATCAATTAGCCTTTTAAAATGATAAACTTGGATTAGCTAACACAACGTGCCATTTGAACAGAGGAGTGATGGTTGCTGATAATGGGCCCCTGTACGCCTATGTAGATATTCCATAAAAAATCTGCCGTTTCCAGCTACAATAGTCATTTACAACATTAACAATGTCTACACTGTATTTCTGATCAATTTAGATGTTATTTTAATGGACAATTTTCTTTGATTCTCTTTCAAAAACAAGGACATTTCTAAGTGGCCCCAAACTTTTGAACGATAGTGTATATATTTTTGTTTTTAGATAACCCTAACGCATTGCAATACCACAATTCCAATAGATGTATAAAGCATAGTTTGACAAAGCAAGGGAACTTGTAACATTATCCCATATAAAACTAGTCATGCTCCAAAGAAAAGGTGTCATTTTCAGTATGATAAAGGAAAAATACACACACCCCCCAAAAATAATGAAAAAACATACACTAAATGTACAAAAACATCAAGAATACCTGCTCTTTCCATGGCACATACTGACCAGGTGAATTGAGGTGAAAGCCTTATTGATGTCACTTGTTAAATCCACTTCAATCCGTGTAGATGAAGTGGAGGAGACCGGTTAAAGAAGGATTTTTAAGCCTTGAGACAATTGAGACATAGATTGTGTTTGAGTGCCATTCAGAGGGTGAATGGACAAGATTTAAGTGCCTTTGAACAGGGTTTGGTAGTAGGTGCCAGGCACACCGGTTGGTGTCGAGAACTGCAATGCTGCTGGGGTTTTTCATGCTTATCAGTTTCCCGTGTTTATCAAGAATGGTCCACCACCCAAAGGACATCCAGCCAACTTGACACAACGGTGGGTGTTCTGAATGTTTTGTACACTCAGTCTGTATTATTGCACAGTATATATAGTAGCTTCGGTGTGTCATTGTGATTGTTAACTACTATACAAAGCATTTTTTGAAGCGCATGAATGTCTATCTACAGTATATGGGAGAGGTCAGCAGCAGAGCAGTTCATGGATCAAGAGAGTGGATCTTATAACTTCCATGATGGATCAGGAGGGCTCAAATGTGTTGTTGTTGATGAGTAGACAAATATGAGCTGTTATATTCATCATGGGGGGGAAAATCACTATAAGGAAGGTGTTCTTCATGTTTTGTACACTCGGTGTATATTCCCACATGCACGAAACAACAACAAACACAGTAACACACTATGACTAAGCTTTAGGGCGTTGTTGATGAAAAAAGGCAGAGAGAGAGAGGTTGACAGCTATAGAGGCAACAAATACTGTACAAAACATTCAGATACAATAATGTGACTATGATATGGTTGTTGTACAATGTGAATACATATCACCCATCACCAATGAGTAATCTAAATTCCACACTGACATGTTTAGTGCTTCATCCCAGTCATCACTAACTCTACTACGTTACTCATCTTGCTTCCCACCCAGCCTTTACCAATAGACATTGCACAGTGCCTCCAAGCAAGCACCATAGTAAACCCCTATAACTCCCAACCTCTGAGACAGAAATCCATGTTTTATCACACAGAATAAACACAGGAAATGCCAATACCAGCTATGAAGACATAAGAGGGACGCACATAGTCTCTAATTGAAATACCAGTCCTCTCAGAATGATAGAATGGAGGATGACAGATGAATGGAGGATGCACATTTATTTACCTCAAAGCTGACAAAAACCAAATCCACAAAGCCTTATAAAAATACATGGTAACACATTACTTGAGGGTGTATACAGTATGCAATAACAATAGCCCACACCAACATTGCATGGCATTTTACATGAAATTCAATATATTTTAATCAAAATGAAGGTGTCATGCAAAGTTACTCAAGTGTTTTGTGATGGGTTGGTGGGAAAACAATTTCATCAGGCAAGAAAATAAAAATGGAAAAACCACCAAAACCAAAACAGCAAAAACTGAAATGGAGAGGCTGCATTGTCACTTTGTCACGAACCACAGAGAATAAAAAGATGGAAGGTGGTAGCATCACGTTGTGAAAAAAACAGACACAATGTGAGGAAGAAAAGTTTGGAGAATAAACAAAATGAGTGGCCATAGAGATCGGCACGGGTGTGTAGGAAGGGTGACACTCAGGTGAAAGTATGGGGAGGACATAGCCACCTCTGCGATGAGCTGCCAGCGGCTGCAGAAGATTCCCATTGGCGTCCATGCCTCCCCCATTAGTCAGGTTGTTGTCACTGTCGGTCGGCGCACCCTCCCCAGTGCCAAGCCTCTCCAGCACCTCCAAGGAAGAGAGACGCTGTGGGATGAGGGGCCTGGGCTCACTGGAATGGGTCTGTGACCTTTGACCTGCCATCACCTTAGTGGCTGAGAAATAATTTTTGGCCCGGTGAGACTGGAGAGACCTCTTCACCATGAATGGTGCAGGGCCCATGAGCAAGAGGTTCGCGGGGGGAGAGGAGGAGTTCTTTATTTTCTCCCGGTTGGAGAGTTTGTCCTGCTGGGCTGAGGCCTGCTGCTGCCTCTCATGCCGCCGGATGGTGGTGAACCGGGTATAGGAGGCTGGGCAGGAGCCTTTGCACTTGCTGCTGGGTTTAAGGTGGTGGTGGTTGTGGAGGTGGTAGTTGTGTGGGGGAGCAGATGGATTGACTGGTGCTGGGGGACTGTTTGAGGTTCTGGAGAAAGTGACCACTGGGGGTTTCACTTTTGGTACTGGTGCTTTCTCTGTGGAGCCGTGCTGCTCTATCTCTACCTCAGTCCCAGAGAGAGACTTGGCTCGCAGGGTGTCACTGTACTCCGAGGATGCCACCTCCTCCACTATCTCGCTGCCTGATAGAGAGGCCTCGTCTTGGGCTGCCTTGCCCTCCGTGTCCTCCAGAGGGCAGCCCTCTGTCTGCCCAGGCTCAGTGACCAGCAGCAGCTCAGCCGAGACGGCAGACACCATGAAGAGGTTGGCGGCGCCGTGGTTGTGGGTGGGGCCAGTGGGTAGCGTTGGCATGGAGGAGGAGCGTGTGGGAGTCGGGCTGGAGCGCTGGATGATCAGTTCAAACGCCGACACCCTTGACGACACAGCGTCCCGCCGGGGAATGTTCCCCCCTGCCTCGTCCCCCTCCCCATCAGTTTCATTGATCCCCACCTTTTCAAACAGGGAGGTCAGGCTACGGACACTCCCGTGGGGGCTGGAGCCCACCGAGTAGGAAGGCCTCTGGATGCTGTGCATGTTCCGGTACAGGGTGGAGAACTCTGCTGTGCACCTTCTAGTCTCAGGGTTGCCATTTTGAAAACCAGTCTCAGAGTCAAGGGGGAGATCATTGGAGTCTGTGTTTGAGTGTAGTCCGCTCTCCCGGGCCTCTGCTCCTGTGCTCCCTGTGTATATATCCTCACAGCTGTGTGCCTTTGGGTGCCTGGCAGGCACAGTCCTCCTGTCCTGTCTGTCACCACTAGGGGCCATCAGCTTAGGTTTGAACTTAGAGGGGAGGATTTGGGGTATGCAGGCTTTGGCGGCAGATAAGGGCTTCTTATTTTTACACTGGTAACCTAGGGCATTACTGGCAAGAACTGATCGACTATTTACAGAAGAGCAGGGTGAAATTATATAGCCATTCCCACCTTGATAATCCACTGGCAAGCATGCAGAACAACAGAATAAACAGCGTGTTAGGTTACAATGGTCACAAATTCACACACACTGAAAAACATACAGGGTCAACACATTTCTAAGGTTCCATCAAAAGTTGATGGGAGGGAGAAAAAAACTTGATTCATTTCACATCAAGTAACAAATGACTTTGCTATAGTACAAATGACTCTGTTATACAACAAATTACTTTGTTATACAATTAGTAATGACACTTGTAAAATGAAGTAAAATGCTTTGTTTTTAGTGGAGCAGTGAAAATGTTGATTTTGACTAAGTGTGTAGTATTTTCATTGGATCTGATATGCTTCTTCAATCCCAATCATTCAGAATTAAATTAGTAGTGATCGTAAGCAGCAACATAAAATAAATGAATGAACAGAAAGGGAAAAGAGCAGGGAAGTATGGCATGCATGAAATGCTATGTGATGTAATGTTGGTAAGCTTGTTGTTCGAGTGAAACACTGGACTTCACTTTCTAATATTTGCCTCTTCAACCTCACAACAGAGAGCTAGCTTTGAAAATGTGTATTTAAAAAAAAATGATCCAGTAAACAGTTCATACCGTACGTGTTCATAAGAAATACAAATGACTCTATAAGCTACTTGCCTATCTACGCACTACTAAACACAATACTTAACGAAATAAGCCTCAGCGTTGAGGAATTAAGCCCAAAAAGCCCTTCCTTCTCAGGGACCATCACGGGACACAGTCTCAAATAAAACGGTAGAAAAAACGACAAGGTCGTTCACACCCCTGTGAGCAACTACAGCATAATATTCAGCAAGACACACCTGCTGTGATGAGTAGGCTATGGTTGACTCTCACCTAAGTAAGCAATGTGCTAGTAATGCCAAGTACTGCATGTGCTGGTTCTACCACAGTAAGGAATGACATATCACAGTAGGGAACGATGACACATAACTGCCACCAGCTGTCATGAAAGTAACTCTACAAGGATTCCAAATTCTAAATAGCAGTATTCTTATGAGTCTGTCATTTTGGCTCAGTCATATATGGCAGACCTGCAATATCCTCGGTGTCCTGTTTGAGCTCCACACACTGAATAAGTTGAATGCTACTGTTATTTACATGAAAATTACATTGTAAGGGGACGTTACAATCTTAGCCACTAGAACAGCCTGCGGGAAGCAAAGTTCGGTGACAAACAAAGTGTTCCATTATTGTTTGAAAGAGCACGAAGCAGAACCCCATGACGAGTTGCTTCTTTGTCTCTGTCTGCACTTTATCTTGCTCTGTTGTACTGTAACTGAGTGTCCACGGAGCTAAGGTGGTGTGTCTCTGGCAAGCCATAACGAGAAAGCGAGCTAGTCAGTTGACTAAGTTTGCTCAAGATAACTCTGGGCGGAATTCTCTTTACAGCAGTTTCCACTATTTTATGGAAAAGGGACTTCAGTCAAGACTTTTATAGTATAGGGACTTGAACTGCAGTCAAGTCATCTGGTAACTTTGTTTCCGAATACAGTAAGCCAACTAGCCATCTAAAATCATTCTGTTGAGAACAAATATTTATTATTAATTGAGAAGGGCAAAAGGCCCACATAAAATAAGAATATAAAGAATACATTTGTGCATCTGGCAAAAAAACTAAAACAAACACCAAATGGACTGGCGCGATGGTGACTTGGGGCAACATCACCTAGCTGTGCCCCTTCCTTTCTCGTCCCCTTCCCTCCTTTCCTCTCCCCATCACATTTCTCTCCCCTGGTCATGTGCACAGGAATTACTCCCTCTGACAGCTGACTTCCTCATTCCTGACCACCCTGCTACGTCCTTCTTGTTTATCTCACCCCTGTCTGGCCCAGCCGTGAAAACCAGAGTCCTGTTTATCTCCCCCTTTCCTCCCCATCCGTCCCCTCGCCTGGACCTTTGCTCCCTGGCTTAAGTACACTTCGGAGCCCTGCCCCTAAGCCTCTCCAACGACCGCCTGGCCTGCAGAGGCAAATAACTGAAGACGAGGGGAAAACCCAAGGTTAGCCTAATAGCCTTCATTCATTGATTTCGCAGGAAAACCTTCAACAGCCGAACTCTCAATGGATTTCCAAGCGGATATGGACAGTTTGGTGAAAGATCCATGATATCAATAATAAATAAAATAAACATCTGAGAAAAAAATAAATGCTGCAAGATGATTGGCCTCTGGTGTGAAAATAATATGTGCGCCACTGAAGGACATTCATAGTTAAAAGGAAACACATGTATCCCTGACAGACACTTTTATGGTTCATCATCCCCATAGGTCATTCAGTTCTGTCTGAGTGGTAAAAGAAACCTTTCAGAGTCACACTGTGAAGCTAGTTCAGTTCCCCCCGATTTACTGGCAGCATGTGTTGAGTGGTGGAATCCTACCTTTAGAGGAGGTGCTGGCATGGCGCTTGTTGAGGGCCCGCAGACCTTGCAGGGGAATATCACCGCCCTCCAGGATGCTCTTGTAAACATAGCGGTCGCATTCTGGAGCCGCTGGCTCGCTGCCAGACAATACTTCGTCCTTCTCCACCTCGCTGTGTCCGGCCTTACACCCGGAGCTAGATAGGGGTGAGAAAAACAGGGAGTAAAGAGTGATTCAACCTGAAAAGCAGCTTTACTCAGAAAGCCTGATTAGAACAGGACTACATGTTTACACAACCAGCTACTGTAGCTAGAAGGGAGCATGCCTGAGTACATACCAGTGTGGGCAATTAAGTGCAGTCTAACTGAGTTAAAAATGTTGCATAAAATGCATTTTATGAAAGGATAAAGAAGCATTGCATTTGTATTTACGCAATTTTGCGAGTCGCAATATGGTGCGACTTATTTTGAACATTCTGTGGTTGATTACTTGTTGATTCAGCCTTTTTGTTTACTTGTATTATGGGAACATGAAGAGTATAAAGACGCTCTCATATAAGAATGCTTGGAATTTGGACCTTGACGTAAAACACTCACTACTTGTGCTCACCACCATTATCTTAGCATTCCACAGGGGCCAATTGGAGAGCTTTCGAAAAAATATTGCCTGAACGTTACCACATGTTGCTCCTGCCTCTCTTCTGCTACGCACCTGTACTTTTCTCAGGATTGCTCTGAGGAGAGGAGAGAACTTAACGCCTCCCTGCCTTTCTATTTGTGCTGCCATGTACGAGTGGAGGCCATTAAACTGACAACAATTTTCCAGTAACGTAGTAAGTAACGTAAAAAAGAAAAAAAGCCTGACAACTTTTTTTTCATCATAAGGAATCGCTCCACCGACAGTATCTTTACAAGGTAACACAACGGTAGTTTAATTCCCATTGCCGGATATTCTACTTTCCTATGCTGTAAATGAACAATAAAAACAACAACATTTGGAGACACAATAGACACACATTTGAGGGCAGAAGTGAAGTGAGGAGAGTAACAGGTTTTGCCCATATGAGTTAGGCACTACAGTTCAACAGGAAGAACCAAATGTTGGATTATAAATACCTCCTTTTTTATTTCAACCCCCTTAATAAAGAACCTATTTCATAGTTCTCAGAAGAACCAACCATTTGGGATACTGCCTTCATGTTCAATAAAAAAAAAAACTTTACTTTATAGGGTACATGCAACTATTCATATAAATAGCAGGCTACATTGGCTACATTGGCTCTACAAGGCTACATTGGCAGGCTACATTGGCTCTACAACTCCTTGGAACCAACATAACATCTGTCATGCGACTGAAGATGTTCTGACCCAATACCATCTAACCAGCAGGCATCGAGCTCAGAGAGCTTGATTGTTTGATCATGAATAAAATTGCAAGGCTAAGAATAGATTGATAGGAGCTTACCCTGTTTGAAAAATGGCAACATTTGAAATATAAGCCTACAGCCGATAGCATCTCAATCAATCGTGAACAGTCTAACGACTGAATACTGTCTGCACACATGTCCGTTGCTGACCTATACTGCGCTCAAAGCGAAAAAATATCTGTTTGAGTCCCGTGTTTTATACACACACGTCTGTATACAGTAAGCGACGTGGTATACAACAACGAGGTAAATGTGTACTTGAAAGTTCTTGAATATAGGCTAGGCCTCTAAATTCAAAGAAACCCCAGTCAACTCTCACGCCCTAAACATGTGTCTCGTATCCGCTTGAGGAAAGCATGTGGGACGTACAGCTTCATCTCAGCAGTTTATGGCTATTTTAAACACATTTCTTGAACAGGCGATAGATAGGGTTCACAGCACAAACTGTTTTGACGCATTACAAACATGATTAAACATTAGCGAATCAAAGCGGTTTGGGCCAACGAAGCCAGTGGTCTGAAAGTTATTATTCATAATTTTGTTCATCAAAGTAATGTGCAATTATGATTCGCTATTGACCAGAAACAAATCGTTTTTTGCTCATTTTAAATGGGAATTTTCAGATCTTGGGGGCAGATAGTTGACGCAACAAGTTACTTTACATATTTGTTAGAGCTTTGCAAATACATGTTTATTTATTTAAAAAGAAAGGCTTTAGACTGAACCAATGCTTTAAGCAATCCATCTAGACTGTAGACATTAGTTAAAACATGTAGTATTCATAGAATGACATATAATATAATAAGTACAAAGAGATGTCTCTGTTAATTAACTTATTGCAATACAGTGCATGGCAATATCAATAAGCTGTGCTACTTAATATCCAATGAGCTGACGACAATGAATGACGTCAAAGATTTAGGACGACAGTAAACTGTTCAAAAGAGTTAGGGAATATCATGCTGTGAAATCCTAATATACAGTGCATTCGGAAAGTGTTCAGACCCCTTGACTTTTTCCACATTTTGTTACGATAGTGCATTATTCTAAAATTATTGTTTTTCCTCATCAATCTACCCCATAATGACAATGCAAAAACAGGTTCTTGCTATGAGACTCGAAATTGAGCTCAGGTTCATTCTGCTTCCATTGATCGTCCTTGAGACGTTTCTACAACTGGATTTGGAAAAGCACACACCTGTCTTTATAAGGTCCCACAGTTGATGGTGCATGTCAGAGAAAAAACCAAGCCATGAGATCGAAGGAATTGTCCGTAGAGTTCCGAGACAGGCTTGTGTTGAGGCACATATCTGGGGAAAGGTATCAAAACATTTCTGCAGTATTGAATACAAGAACACAGTGGCCTACATCACTCTTAAATGGAAGAAGTTTGGAACCACCAAGACTCTTCCTAGAGCTGGCCGCCCGGCCATACTGAGCAACCAGGGGAGAAGGACCTTGGTCAGGGAGGTGACCATGAACCTGATGGTCACTCTGACAGAGCTCCAGAATTCCTCTGTGGAGATGGGAGAACCTTACAGAAGGACAAGCATCTCTGCCGTACTCCACCAATCAGGCCTTTATGGTAGAGTGGCCAGACGGAAGCCACTCCTCAGTAAAAGGCACATGACAGGCCGCTTGGAGTTTGTCAAAAGGCACCTAAAGGACTCTCAGACCATAAGAAATTAAATGTTCTGGTCTGATGAAACCAAGATTGAACTCTTTGTCCTGAATGCCAAGCGTCACATCTGGAGGAAACCTGGCACCATCCCTATGGTGAAGCATGGTGGTTGCAGCATCATGCTGTGGGGATGTTTTTCAGCGGCTGAGACTGGGAGAGTAGTCAGGATCGAGGGAAAGATAAACGATGCAAAGTACAGAGAGATCCTTGATGAAAACCTGCTCCAGAGTGCTCAGGACCTCAGACTGGGGCGAAGGTTCACCTTCTAACAGGACAACGACCCTAAGCACACAACCAAGACAACGCAGGAGTGACTTCGGGACAAGTCTCTGAATGTCCTTGAGTGGCCCAGCCAGAGCCCAGACTTGAACCCAATCGAACATCTCTGGAGAGACCAGAAAATAGCTGTGAAGCAACGTTCCCCATCCAACCTGACAGAGCATGAGAGGATCTGCAGAGGAGAATGGGAGAAACTCCCCAAATACAGGAGTGCCAAGCTTGTTGCTTCATACCCAAGAAGACTCGAGTCTGTAATCGCTGCCAAAGGTGCTTCAACAAAGTACTGAGTAAAGGGTCTGAATACTTATGTGATATTTCCATTTTTTATTTGTAATAAGTTAGCAAAAATGTCTAAACTTGTTTTTACTTTGTCGTTATGGGGTATTGTGTGTAGATTGATGAGGGAGAAAAAACGATTAAATCAATTTTAGAATAAGGCTGTAACATAACAAAATGTGGAAAAAGTAAAGGGGTCTGAATACTTCCCGAATGCACTTTAAGTTTGGAGAGAGATGGAAAATTCCATGTTGAAATGGAGGGACAACTTTCAGCCAATGGACCTCAAGAAAGTCACCATGGCGAAGGCTAGAATTCCTTACATTTTATTGCGAAAACAAAAATAGCGCACATAAATCTCTGCTGACAATTACAAAGTGATCCAAGTCGTAACGCTGCTGGTTTGCTTAATGACCAAACACCCTCTTTCATATAAAAGTTATTCTTGTTATACGATGCAGGCGCTTCACACACCCACTCTGGGGGGATAACGTTTTCTGTAAAGTTACGTAGCTGTAGGGGTGGAGTAGAGCGCAGTTCCCTGTCTCTCTCCACTCACAAATGACATCCAGGTTTGACTCAGGGGCTGTTTGCTTTCAGCTTTAAATAAATCGCCACATAGTAACCATGTCCCCACCACCACCTCCTCCACTAACCCCCCCCCCCCCCCCCCCAAATCTCTCCAAAGCAGACAGAGGACACACTGTACTGGTAGATTTTACCCTTGTTAATAGAAGCCTCTCTCTCTCTCTTTCTCTCTCTCTTTCTCTCTCTCTCTCTCTCTCTCTCTCTCTCTCTCTCTCTCTCTCTCTCTCTCTCTCTCTCTCAGGAAGCAGTCTCAGGGGAAATCTTCACAGGGTGTTCAAACGCACACAAAAAAAAATCCCTGCTGACAGCACTCCTAAAAACGCACCCCAAACACAGACAAACACGCGTTTGGGAATGGATAAGCAATAAGACAGAAACATAGAGGTAAGACAAGCATGGACTTACTACTTCTGTAGGTCGGAGGCTGTTTCCAGAGGGCTGAAAGAGGGGGCACTCTGCAACAGACCAAACAAAGAAGTCATTGATAAATCCACAGGAAGGTCTCTTCCAGCTAAAACAGATGCAGGAGCATTAGGTGTCGTGAGGTTCTCTTCTCTCGCTCTCCTGTGTCTGTCTGTAGTGTCTCCAAAGCCTGCGATTCTTAGCTCTGCTGGACGACGCTTTTACATGGAGGAGCAAGCGTGTGTTTTGGCCGGCATGCAAGTTGGAGAACAAGCGGGAGTGAGGAGGGGTGCAGGGGGGTGGGCGTGCATCGGTCAGGGGAGGGGGCCCATGCGTGGAGGGGGCTCTCACTAGGCTCAGCCAATAGGCTGGTGTCTCTCACAGAGGGCCTCTCTTTTGTCTGGTATTGAGTCACTCTCATTACCACTGGACCAGACCGGGGGACAATTAACCAGCTGGTGGTGCAAGCAGGCCAAATTACACACACATACACACAGAAACACACAGAAACACACACACAAATATCGTCACAGTATAATGCAAATAACAACAGTTCCTGAATACAGTAAAAGCAATTAGAAACGGAGTCAGACATTTACAATAACACACAAATAAAGTCAAACTAACACAAAGACATATAGTATAAGCACAAGCATACATACATAAACAAACAAGGAAGGGTGAGTGAATAAGTTTGTTTATAGGACTGCGCCGTGTGAGCTAACAACACGCGTTATCTTATTTGATGTTATTCTGGGGAGGTTACTAACCCCAAAACACAGGGAGAGCCATTCGCTGGGGGGTGGTTTAGAGCTCGCTAATTTTAGCCCACTGTTTCTGTTGCTTTTCTCCTTGCGACGTCACAGAGTGTCAAAATAACAGACATGCCATGCGGGCTATGAATAAAAGCACAAGTGTTGTTTGCAAATAATATTGCACAATCCCAAGCGCCAGCCTGGCCCTTCTCGTAGCACCACACGTTTTCACACCCGCCCCATCTCAAACAGACGACCAGACCAGTAGCATACGGCACAGGCTTATTTCTCACAACATGCATTCCCTCTGGTTGCCAGGGGAGGAGGATCATTAATAACCTTTCAAAATAAATGCCTATCTTTATAAGACCAGCATTCAGCCTGGAAGGTCTATAGACTAATCTATTTATAAAGCCAAATGTTCCACGGGCACTTCACCCCCCTCTTCGAGAACATGCCACTGCCACATAATGTTCTGTCTTCTCACTTTCATGTCCTTATATCCCTCTCTGTCTGACAGAATTGGGTTCAAACACTATTGATAATCATTTCAAATACTTTAGCTGGACTTGATTGAGCTTGCCTGGCACAATGGAGCCAATAGAATAGTTGCAAATCTGCAAACCCCACCCA
The DNA here is from genome assembly GCF_901001165.1 of Salmo trutta. NCBI lineage: Eukaryota > Metazoa > Chordata > Actinopteri > Salmoniformes > Salmonidae > Salmo > Salmo trutta. Next base: position 28,214,751 of record NC_042961.1, on the reverse strand, counting down.
TCTGGCACTCCAAGCAGGCTAAAGTAAATGCTCAGGTCTGCTGACTGAACTCCCAGTCCCTCTCAACACAGGATGAAATGAATGGTTTCTTGTGCTACTTGTGGGTAATTGAGATGACACTACGCTGCTCTGATGGAAAATAAACAGGAAATAGAGGTGAGAGGCTTATCTGAACTAAAAGAAGTAGATCTCATTCTGAATATTTATGAGAGATTTACAAGCCTGGGGATTCTCAGCAATGTACGTTAGATGTATAGATACCAGTGGAGGCTCCTCAGAGGAGCAAGGGGAAGACCATCCTCCTCAGTGAATTTCAGAAAAATGTAAATAGTGATAGTGCAATATGTAACTTTTTGGGCAACCCGACCAAATTCACATAGAAATGTGAGTTACAGATCTATAATTCTAGTGAAAGTAAGTCTAAGAAGTGGTAGATCTGTTCAATATGTGCTATCTATATGCTAGGTTTTTGGGTCTTTTACTTTCGGTTTTACTACAGCTTCAAACAGCTGAAACAATATTTTTCGTTATGGGAAATATATTTCACAGCAGTGATTCTCTACACTATACTAGCTTATTTTGTCCCATAAACTGAAATTAGGCAAACTATTTGAGCTTTAGCAACCAGGAAATGGTGCAGAGATTTCTTTAAAAAGCAAGCGGCAGTGAGGAGTTATCCTTTTATCCTATTCAGATAAATCTATGCTAAATATATTCACGTAACCCAATAATTGATTAAAACACAATGTTTTGCAATGAAAGTCTACAGTAGCCTCAACAGCACTCTGTGGGGTAGCACCGTGGTGAAGCCTGAGGACAGCTAGTTTCCGTCCTCCTGTGGGTACATTGACTTCAATACAAAACCTAGGAGGCTCATGATTCTCAACCCCTTCCATAGACTTACACAGTAATTTTGACAACTTCCAGAGGATGTCCTCCAACCTAGCAGAGCTCTTGCAGCATGAGCTGACATTTTGTCCACCAAGTACTGAAAGCATAAGCTACAGCTAGCTAGCACTGCAGCGCAAAAAATGTGGTGAGTAGTTGACTCAAAGAGAGAGAAAGACAATAGTTGAACAGTTTTAAACAAATAAATTTCTTCAAAAATAAAGGAGAAATGAGAGAGAGAGCTATATTTCACTTTCTCTTTCACGTTTTAGCTAGCGAATACAGCTAGATAGTTTAGCCTACTCAAACACCTGGCTCAAACAGAGAGAGATGCCATGTTAGCTAGCTGGCTCTGGCTATCCAGCACTGGAACTTTTCCAAGTCAAGGTAAGCTTTTGTTTTTATTAATTTATTGCCACCGGGACCCGCCTGTGTAACTTCTAAACTGCTTGCTGACTGTACACAGTACTGCCTGATTTTAGCGGGTTCACTAATGCATTAGTTCTAGCAGCTATGTTGACTATGATGTTAGCTAATATGGTGACAATGATGTAGGCTGTGTGTAGCGGTTAGCGGTTATGATATGAAAGTTTGGCTTTGAAGGGTTTTTCCGCCTGGTCACAGACAGCTGATGTGTTGTACACTGAAGTCCACAAGCGAAGAGAGGTGAGAGGAGGGGAGCGCGTAGATGCGAGAAGGAATTAACGAGCAAAGTGATCATGCTGTTTGTGTGTGGCTGCTATGAAAGTGAACTGTGTTTGTTTGTGATCAGGGGTGTATTCATTCCGCCGATTCTGTTGAAAAACCTTTCTTAAATGGAAGCAAACGGAACGAAGCGGGAATAAATATAGCAGAATTTGTCCAATAGAAACTCTTGTTTGCAACTGTTGGACTAATGATTACACCCTAGATCAGCTAGATGCAGGCAAAGGTGTGCAAGGCAGTATTGAATGTGTCACTGTCTGTCACCTTGATTACAAAATAATGGATATTTCATTCATAGGCTAGGTTGTAGCAACCTCATGATGGGTATAGGGAAAATTAGAGTATCATGTAGTAGCCTAAACCAATCAACGTTACATTGAGATGGGTAAATGGATTATGAATGACAGTCATCCAATATGCTGTAATAGAAATAAGGCCATGATCATTAAACATATAATTGTCCTCCCTCATCTTAATCGGCACTGATACAGTGGTCCCGTGTGGCTCAGTTGGTAGAGCATGGTGTTTGCAACACCAGGGTTGTGGGTTCGATTCCCACGGGGGACCAGTACGGAAGAAAAAAAAATGTATGAAATGTATGCATTCACTACTGTAAGTTGCTCTGGATAAGAGCGTCTGCTAAATGACTAAAATGTAAATCTAGTTTATGGCAGGTTGACATAACAATAAAATGTTGAACAGAAACAGACATGCTTTGCAAGGGTTCCCCCATATGTTGGATGCCAAATATGATTAACCCTTCAATCAGAAACATTCCATGTAAAGTGGACTGCAAAAGAATGTCTCTAAAGATGGAAAGTGCATGAACAACTGTCACTAGCATGCCAAGATCCCGGAAGTCAAACAATGATTTCAGACAGATTATTGCAGACATCTGACGTCTCTTTGTGTAATGTGTGATTTCAATGGAAATTATGGGACACATCATTTTAGAAGCTGTTTACCAATCTGGGCGGATGAAGGTACCGTGAATTCCTTTCCCCTGACACTGTTTTAACATTGTTTGCCCAATTTCATACGCCAGTTTCCAAACCGGTGTCTGTGACGACTCAAAGAAATGTACTACTTTGCTGGTGGGGGATATATTTGGCCAACATTGCTGGTTGGGGTGCTATGGGCTTTGTTTATTTATATTCAAAAATAGGAATCATGAGTGTATCACTATGTAATGGGCGCCTTTCCTTCGAAAAGCGAATCCTCATTTAGACAAGTTCTTATAAAAACACTGGCTAACCTAGCATGTTGTTATAGCTGTATCCTTAACCCTCTCCACATAAAGTGCTTAGAGATAAAGGTTAATTATAAACCGGGTGGCTCAAACCCTGAATGCTGATTGGCTGAAAGCCGTGGTATATCAGACCGTATACCACGGGTATGACCAAACATTTATTTTTACTGTTCTAATTACGTTGGTAACCAGTTTATAATAGTAATAAGGCACCTCTGTATCCAGCCGTTGAGCCTAAGAACAGCCCTTAGCCGTGGTATATTGGCCATATACCACACCCCCTCGTGCCTTATTGCTTAGGTACGTAACAGAGGTTATATATGAAAACACAATGAGCTGATGGGATTATGGGTTACTTCCGGGCGAACATTAAGGTTGTGATGGAGTATCATAATGGAATGGCACCCTATTCCCATTATAGTGCACTACTTTCCACCTGGGCCTATAGGGCCCTGGTCCAAAGTAGTGCACTATATGGGGAATAGGGTGTCATTTGGGACGCAACCTATCAGTCAGGGTATGACTCAGTGCAAAGACTGTGGTTAGAGTCAGACACTTTATCAGTGGTCCCACACGCAGCTGCCCCCTCAGTGACAGCGTACACTAGACAGACTAGCCACTGACGGAGTCACTCAGTCGGAACACAGAAGGCCAAAATGTTCTTCCTAACCATAAATATGTATGGCATTTTGGCTTCCGTTCCGCCTTGTATATCCATGGAGTTGTGACTGAACGCAACTGTGATCATACGAATGTCCAGACCTCTGACTGTGACCTCATACATAAGTTGTGACCTTTGAGTTGTATTAATGGTTGATGTGATTAAACAATAATATCACTGCATCTATCTGGTTATTAGTGATGGGGGGGAACACATATCGGGATAATATTTTTGACGGTATATCGTGTTGTTTTGACAATATTTCAATATTCTTTTTGCGGTAGTTTGCTGTACCTGCACCACAATTCCAGTATTTTTCCTTCCTAGCTTGTTCTCCATCTTCTTTTTAAATAGGGAGCCAATTTGTTTTCAACGTTTGTTTGGAACATCGAATCGCAATAAAATAACAGTATCGAATCACAATACATATAAACTGAACAAAAATATAAATGCAACATTAAAAGTGTTGGCCCCATGTTTCATGAGCTGAAATAAAAAAATCCCTGACATTTTTCATACACACAAAAAATTGTTGAACGGCGCGTTTATATATTTGTTCAGTATAGGATCATGAGAATCGCAATACATATCGCATCTGCACCTAAGTATCGTGATAATGTCGGCTCATCAGGTCCCTGGCAATTCCCAACCATACTGGTTATGACCAGGCTTTCGGAGCAACAGGGATTGTGATTATAAGACAATGTCCTACAAGTATAAGAGGTCAGAAAATCCCTTTATCTATTGTTAGATCATTATGCTGTCAAGAAACCATTCAGCTCTTGGACTTAACTTCGGGAAAAATATTAAGAACAAATATTGTGAAAGAATACTCAGGTTTCCTCCTTAGGTTGATCATCATGTGTTACATGGACATACATGGAGTCTAGACGAGCTAGACCTTCCAAGAAGAAGCCATCATCCCATGAGCACTCTAAGAACTCATAGATTGAGTCACCATAATCCAGACGAGATATGCCAATTTAAACCCAATGTGCCAAGGTGTCTAGCCCACCCCTTGAGGGTCAAATACTACACAAACCAGGTGTATCTGGAGCGTTGAGTCAGTTGGTCATCAAATTGAGCTCATCTGGCAACCATCCACGCGCCCTGAGACATCTCACTTGGAGGCCAAAGTTTCTAGTACTACCCACTCTTTACCCTAATATAACCAACCAGGAGTTGCCGGACATGAGTTGCTGGAGTCTGAGACGGACAAGACTTTCCATGGATGCCACTGTGACTCAAAGAGAAGGTTGGGAAGAGGAGAAGGTGTGGTTTCCAGGCAGACTCCAAGGTGGAGGTTGGCCCTGACTGTCTGACTGACTGACTGACTGACTGACAGAGCAGACGGCAAGGAGACGGAACATCTGTTTGTGGGCAGCCAGTGAGTCTGAGTACTTGTCTGGTGCCAACTGATGCCCGAGGCATGTAGCCTATCAGTATTTATCAAAGCTACCCACCGTATCTCAAACTTCTGAATCAACCTTGACAACATGCCCTCACTTGTAAAAGTTACTATAGTAAATATACCAGTCTAGACAGCACTCCTTGATTCAATAGGGGCTGCCGTGTAATGCTTGCATGGGCACTGTTGGACCCTTTACAGGCTACAGGGCTGAGCCAAGCCATTTTGTGCTGGCCTGGTTTTATATACTACCATAGTTGTCAGACACTGTACTGGAAAGGACCATGTGAAAGGAAAATATCAGAGACAGCACAATACAGTTCGGGTCAGCATGTTAGTATGAAAAGGGTATAACAGTTTTGATCTGAGGGTGTCACCACAGTTGAATCACCTTGCCCAGTCCTCTGGCGTTTGCTACGTGTCCTCATTCATAGGGTTCCCATCAATGCGACAACAAAAAAGTTCCACATGGGTGCTGAGTTAATGACATGATACAGAGGACACGGTGCCAGTGTCGGCATAGCCGTGAGGATCCCGTTGTAAGGGACAAAATGGAAAGATGGCTTTCTGCCTGATGCAGCCATAACAGCTGTGGGATTTATCACTTACATGTATTCTTCATTATCATATACGGTGGCAGTAGGACACCTAACTGTATTGGATATATAATTAGCCTCACAAATGGACAATGTGTAAAATTGCAAATCATCTAAATCACCGGATAAGGGCCCATTGCTACTGTAGGTCGTCATACAATGTTCAGCTGACAACATAGTTGATGTAGCTAAGATACAATCCAAACTCAGCAAGCCTCACAGATGAAGAGCAGGTGCCAATATTTACAGGATGAAAGTTTAACGTTTTAAAAAGACAGCCCACTTTCGGGTGTTGCTGAAGTCAAAAGATGGGAGTTGTTCCAGAATGTATAAAACGTGCAAAATAAAATAACAAGCAATGATAGCGATGACGGCATGAGCATTGCAAACCACCTCATAACCATTAACTGCATTGCTTTGCCACAGACCCACTTGTCTTTCACACTTCTGACTGAGAGTAGAAAGAAAAATGTAAAAATGTGTTGTATATACAATGATAGAGCTATATCTAGAGTTCATTGAGTAACTATAGAGCTGGGAAAAGTGATCGCAGGCAATTACTCAAGGTAAGGTCGCATTGCGAGACTTTTAGGAAGGGATAACAGCTTGTTTATATTCAGTAAAGGTTTGCAGATGTGAGGTAAAGTTGTTGGAGTAGTCCTTACAGACAGACATATACTGAACAAAAATATAAACGCAACATGTAAAGTGTTGGTCCCATGTTTCACGAGCTGAAATAAAAGATCCCAGAAATCTTCCATATGCACAAAAAGCTTATTTCTCTTCAATTTTGTGCACAAATTTGCTTACATCCCTGTTAGTGAGCATTTTTCCTTTGCCAAAATAATCTATCCACCTGACAGGTGTGGCATATCAAGAAACTGATTAAACAGCATGATCATTACAAAGGTGCATCTTGTGCTGGGGACAATAAAAGGCCACTCTAAAATGTGCAGTTTTGTCACACAACACAATGCAACAGATGTCTCAAGTGTTGAGGGAGCATACAATTAGCATGCTGACTGCAGGAATGTCCAACAGAGCTGTTGCCAGATAATTTAATGCTAATTTCTCTACCATAAGCCGCCTCCAACATCATTTTAGAGAATTTGGCAGTGCGTCCAACCGCAGACCACGTGTAAACATGCCAGCCCAGGACCTTCAAATCCGGCTTCTTCAACTGCGGGATCATCTGAGACCAGCCACCCGGACAGCAGATGAAATTGTGGAGCATTTCTGTCCGTAATAAAGCCCTTTTGTCTGAAAAAATGAATTCTGATTGGCTGGGCCTGGCTCCCCTGCCCCTGCCCAGTCATGTGAAATCCATAGATTAGGTCCTAATGAATTCATTTCAATTGATTGATTTCCTTATATGAACTGTAACTCAGTAAAATCGTTGAAATTGTTGCATGTTGCTTTTATATTTTTGTTCAGTAGTTTGTTTAAGCATTTAAACTTGGATGTTATTACCACATGCATTGTTTAAATACACTGTCACTTTAAGACAGCAACCACTTACCGCTTTATCAAACTCCATCTCTGAAAAGAATCTATACCAAGGCTCATTCTCTAAATCTACATCTTCTGGACTAATGTGCTGAGTCTACAGGGGCATGGCAAAAAGGAAAGGAGGAGAAAGACAAAGAGAAGACAGTTCAGACAGCACAGAATTTACAGACACAGGCAATGAGGCTATGACACATTCTTGATGTGATCCAAACAACACTCCCACATTCCCGACATGCTGAATTTCTAAACAAAACATTTCCTAATCCAAAGGAATTCCTGAAGATTGGTCTTTATGACAGGTGAGTTATCCAAGGCGAAAAAACAAATGGACATTTCTGAAACGTGGATCTCATACAGATGTCGGATTTGTTCTCAAATGTATAAAGACATAGAACGCATATTGACGTGTGACATCAACAAATAATATAAAGCAGTCATCAGAATTGTACTCAACTACAGTATGCAGTCTGTGCACATGTGTAAGAGAAGACACAGAAGTGTGCTTTCATAGGTCCCATCTGCTTCTTATGATTGTATTCCTACTGAAATCGTATTATTCTACCTCTCTTAATGTGAATATATCTCCTAACATGTTTATGTATAGTATATTTCAATCATTGAGCCACAATGACAATAAGGAAGACCATACTTCACAGAACAACAGATATACTAGGCTAGATGAAAATAAGAGACCGAATAGCCTTCTGCTAACGCTGCCAGGAACCTGCCACAGAACCACAGAGCGTGTCCTGTAATTAAAGAAATTGTCACATCATACACAGTGTCTGTCTGACAATGGTGGAAAGCATTAACAAGGCCTTGATCTCTACTGTTCAGTATGTGCTGCCACTGGCATGGGTCCTAACCCATAACAGCTCACCATAACTGAGCTCCAGACAAACAATGATTGCATTATGATATAATCAAATAACTATTGTACTGTAGAGAAGCTTCTCTATTCTCTTCTGTATGAGCCACACAAAGAGGCTATCAACTAAACCAACTGTCAGCTAAAACCCATATGCAGCATTTGTTTAAAGGCCCACTCACTAATGAATCTCATGACACATTAATAAGTGATACTGTTTATGTCATCAAAAAAATTGACTGTAAAAATCACAGTGGGCCTTTAATGCCCCTATCACAGTGGGCCTTTAATGCCCCTATCACAGTGGGCCTTTAATGCCCCTATCACAGTGGGCCTTTAATGCACCTATCACAGTGGGCCTTTAATGCCCTTATCACAGTGGGTCTTTAATGCCCCTATCACAGTGGGCCTTTAATGCCCCTATCACAGTGGGTCTTTAATGCCCCTATCACAGTGGGCTATTAATGCCCCTATCACAGTGGGCCTTTAATGCCCCTATCACAGTGGGCTATTAATGCCCCTATCACAGTGGGCCTTTAACGCCCCTATCACAGTGGGCCTTTAATGCCCCTATCACAGTGGGCCATTAACGCTGCCCGGATTCAGTCCTTTCAGTTGAACCCGGGTGGCATACACTGTATTGGGACACTGACCTACAGGTATTCATACTGTCAAAGAATGAAAAATATCCATAGCATTTTTTGTCCATAAACTGTGTACTGTGTCAGACTCCTTTCCAAGCAGATTCAAGCCAATTTTTGCTGTTGAAACACTGCAAGACAATGGCCATGGCTGGTAAGTGATAGCTCCATACCACCAGCTAGGTCATCTGTCATTGTAATAGTATCATCTTTTAGGAATGTTGTACACATGGCAATTCAGTCTACACATACGTTACCTACTAGAGCTGCCCTAGTTAATGAAGCAGCCACCTAAAGCTCTTAGAGGGAAACAGCTTACACAACATGCGTAGAATAGAGACTAAAGAGGCAAACACAAAATCACATGCGTGGCATTGGGAGCATGGCTGTCGTACCTTTCTTTCCAGTTTCAGCACCGACGATTTTCCCGGCTCGTACTCGAAGATGCTCTTGGGCTCGGCACGGTACTTCCTGGTGTCTACCTTTTTGTCAGGGGGCTCCCAGTCGTTCCTGTAGGGGGGAGGGGAGGAGAGAGCAAATCCCTATTAAGTCAAGCAGTCTCCATGGCAACTAGCTGGGGCTAGTTTTTTGGGTGACAGCTCCATCATCAATAGTGTTTTCCCGTACAGTAAAGCTCGTGCCCCTCCCACTCTCCATCTCTTTTAGTCTCCCTCTCTCTCCCTCTCTCTCTCTCTATCAGAGCTGTTTTAAAATAGATTATTTAATAAAGAATAAAATGTACGGTCATGTCAAGGCACGAATCAAATCATGCTACCTAACTAGATTGAACCAAAGACCCTAGCTGCATTTCCTGAGAGAATAGACCACAAGGTTGGGGCGGCAGATAGCCTAGTGGTTAGAGGGTTGGGCCAGTAACTGAAAGGTTGCTGGATCAAATCCCTGAGCTGACAAGGTAAAAATCTGTTGTTTTGCTCCTGGACAAGGCAGGTAACCCACTGTTCCCCTGTAGGCTGTCATTGTAAATAAGAATTTGTTCTTGTTCTAGTTAAATAAATATTTAAAAAATAAATATATATAAAAAAGTGTGGTTAATGTATTCTGCTTCAGAATATACAGTGAGCTCCAAAAGTACTGGGATAGTGACAATTTTGTTGTGGGTTTTAGCTCTGTACTCGGGATTTGAAATGATACAATGAGTATGGGATTAAAGTGCAGACTGTCAGTTTTCATTTGAGGGTATTTTCATCCATATCTCGGGTGAACTGCTTAGAAATTACAGCACTTTTTGTACATAGTCCCCGCAATTTAGAGGACCAAAAGTACTGGGAGAAATTCACTTATATGTGGATTAAAGTAGTCAAAGGTTTACTATTTGGTCCCATAATCCTAGTTTGCCATGATTACTTCAAGGTTGTGACTCTACAAACTTGGTGGATGCATTTGCAGTTTTTTTGGTTGTGTTTCAGATTAAAACAACTGGCCCTAGTGTTGCATTAAATACTTTTACGGAAACAAATGCTTTCTATCACACTGAGACCCAGCAATAAAATGTTTTCCTGTCTAGTGGACATCAGTTCTTGGTCCGTATCTCTGAGGCCATGCAAGCCACTGTATTAAGTCCTGTTGTCCCTTTGAGAGGGACAACTTTATCTTCCTGGTACTAAAAAAAATGTATGCCGTCAAAATTAGCACATTTTATGGACATTTTAAAAGAAGTGTGTGTAATTATTCATGATAATTTTTTGATATTCAAATGGTTTCTAGTAAGTGAATATCTCAGGAATAGTTAAGTGAGTTGTCAGGACTGTGTAATAATATTATTCACATTAAATAAGAGCTAAATAAGAGCTTATTAAGAAATGTCCTATTTGGAGGTGTCACGCCCTGACCAGGTGAACTCGGGTATATTGGGTCAGGGTGTGTCATGTTAGGTATTTTTCCTTGGTTTGTGTTTGGTTTACGTTTTAGCCTTGTGTAGGCTCTAGGTGGGTTATTTCTATGTTGGGTTCTGTTGATTCCCAATCAGAGACAGCTGTCGCTAATTGTCTCTGATTGGGATCACATTTAAGTTGCTGTTTTCCCCACGCTGTTTGTGGGGTGTTGTCTCTTTGTTTGAGCACGTAACGTATCGGCATTTTTCTTGATTTTTGTGTACATGTTTAATTCCAGTGTGTTGAATAAACATGTGTTCGCTCCCAGCTGCGTTTTGGTCCGCTTCCTCGTCACCAGGCGACGAACGTTACAGAACACCCCACCGAACCAGGACCAAGCAGCGGGAGGATAAGGAGCGCGAGAGATGGGCTCACGAGGGGAAGGAGTTCTGGACCTGGGAGGAGATCATGTCGGGGAAAGGACCCTGGCGGAAGGATTCCCAGGTCGAGGAGGTAAAGCCAGCCGGTAGACGGAGTCGCAGGCGGCGGTCGAGGAGGCCCGGAAAACACCCCCAAGAAAATTTTGGGGGGGGGCTAATGGGGTGGTCCGGAAGGGCAGAGGAAGAGCCCAGACCACTGCTCTCGTGGGGGATGACGGCGGAGGAAGAGACGAAGATGAGGCAGTTGATTGAGGACCTGCAGAGGGAAGATCTGGAGGAGGAGCCATGGTATGCGGAGTTGCGCGCTGTGTCGCCAGTGCGCCCGCACAGCCCGGTGCGTCCGGTGGACATGCCCAGCACATGCCGTGCTAGGATGGGCATCCAGCCAGGACGAGTGGCTAAACCGGCTCCACACTTCAGGTCACCAGTGCGTGTTCACAGTCCTGTCTGGCCCGTTCCTGTTCCCCGCACCAAGCCCACGGTGCGTGTCCACAGTCCTGCCCGGCCCGTCCCTGCTCCCCGCACCAAGCCATGGGAAGCGGAGTTGCGCGCTGTGTCGCCAGTGCGCCCGCACAGCCCGGTGCGTCCGGTGGACATGCCCAGCACATGCCGTGCTAGGATGGGCATCCAGCCAGGACGAGTGGCTAAACCGGCTCCACGCTTCAGGTCACCAGTACGTGTTCACAGTCCTGTCTGGCCCGTCCCTGCTCCCCGCACCAGGTTGGTGGTGCGTGTCCCCAGTCCTGTCCGGCCCGTCCCTGCTCCCCGCACCAGGTTGGTGGTGCGTGTCCCCAGTCCTGTCCGGCCCGTCCCTGCTCCCCGCACCAGGTTGGTGGTGCGTGTCCCCAGTCCTGTCCGGCCCGTCCCTGCTCCCCGCACCAGGTTAGTGGTGCGTGTCCCCAGTCCTGTCCGGCCCATTCCTGCTCCCCGCACCAGGTTAGTGGTGCGTGTCCCCAGTCCTGTCCGGCCCGTCCCTGCTCCCCGCACCAGGCTAGTGGTGCGTGTCCCCAGTCCTGTCCGGCCCGTTCCTGCTCCCCGCACCAGGTTAGTGGTGCGTGTCCCCAGTCCTGTCCGGCCCGTCCCTGCTCCCCGCACCAGGTTAGTGGTGCGTGTCCCCAGTCCTGTCCGGCCCATCCCTGTTCCCCGCACCAAGCCCACGGTGCGTGTCCACAGTCCTGTCCGGCCCGTCCCTGTTCCCCGCACCAAGCCCACGGTGCGTGTCCACAGTCCTGTCCGGCCCGTTCCTGTTCCCCGCACCAAGCCCACGGTGCGTGTCCACAGTCCGGCACGGCCCGTGTCCGGTCCACCGGTGCCCAATCCTGTTCCGGTCGACGGCTCCGCTCCGGAGCCTGAGCATGCCGCTCCACAGTGGTCCAGTCCGGGCCAGAGGGGTAGGGTTAAGGTGAAGGCGGGGGAAAGAACACGCCCGGGGCCAGAGCCTCCACCGAGGGTGAGGCGCCCACCCAGGTCCCCCCCCTAATGGGGGGGGGGGGGTTCTGTCACGCCCTGACCAGGTGAACTCGGGTATATTGGGTCAGGGTGTGTCATGTTAGGTATTTTTCCTTGGTTTGTGTTTGGTTTACGTTTTAGCCTTGTGTAGGCTCTCGGTGGGTTATTTCTATGTTGGGTTCTGTCGATTCCCAATCAGAGACAGCTGTCGCTAATTGTCTCTGATTGGGATCACATTTAAGTTGCTGTTTTCCCCACGCTGTTTGTGGGGTGTTGTCTCTTTGTTTGAGCACGTAACGTATCGGCATTTTTCTTGATTTTTGTGTACATGTTTAATTCCAGTGTGTTGAATAAACATGTGTTCGCTCCCAGCTGCGTTTTGGTCCGCTTCCTCGTCACCAGGCGACGAACGTTACACGAGGACACACTATTTTTTAAATCTCCTGTACCCAAATCTCCTGTACCCCCCCCTGTACTGTAATGTCACGTTTTTCATATTTACGTCCTAATTTTACACGTACAATAAAAGATAAATAACTATATTTTTTCACATTGTTTTCTTGGTTAAAAGATTTTTTATACCCCAAACACTTACTGCATGTTATGTAACAATGTGATAAAATAAATAAAATGAATCTACACTTTTTGGGGAGGCCTCAGGAGGCTATTACCCCCATTACTTATGGATCAAACTGCTTATCGTAGTGGGAAAAATGTTGCAAACGTCATTGTCAAAGAGCAGAGAGTGTTCCACAAATGGATAGCCATCACAAATGCAGTCTCAGCAGGGTTACACGCTAGAGGTAACTAGATGTAACATGTACAGTGCATTCAGAAAGTATTGATTTGGAAAGGCAAACACCTGTCTTTATAAGGTCCCACATTTGACAGTACATGTCAGAGCAAAAACCAAGCCATGAGGTCGAAGGAATTGTCCGTAGAGCTCCGAGACAGGATTGTGTCGGGGCACAGATCTGGGGAAGGGTACCAAAACATTTCTGCAGCACTAAAAGTCCTCAAGAACACAGTGGCCTCCATCATTCTTAAATGGAAGACGTTTGGAACCACCAAGACTCTTCCTAGAGCTGGCCGCCTGAACAAACTGAGCAATCGGGGGAGAAGGGCCTTGGTCAGGGAGGTGACCAAGAACCCGATGGTCACTCTGACAGAGCTCCAGAGTTCCTCTGTGGAGATGGGAGAACCTTGCAGAAGGATTACCATCTCTGCAGCACTCCACCAATCAGGCCTTTATGGTAGAGTGGCCAGACGAAAGCCAATCCTCAGTAAAAGGCACATGACAGCCTGCTTGGAGTTTGCCAATGGGAACCTAAAGGACTCAGACCATGAGAAACAAGATTCTCTGGTCTGATGAAACCAAGATTGAACTCTTTGTCCTGAATGCTAAGTGTCACGTCTGGAGGAAACCTGGTACCATCCCTACGGTGAAGCATGGTGGTGGCAGCATCATGCTGTGGGGATGTTTTTCAGCGGCTGGGACTGGGAGACTAGTCAGGATCGAGGGAAAGACGAACGAAGCAAAGTACAGAGAGATCCTTGATGAAAACCTGCTCCAGAGCACACAGGACCTCAGACTGGGATGAAGGTTCACCTTCCAACAGAACAACGACCCTAAGCACACAGCCAAGACAATGCAGGAGTGGATTCGGGACAAGTCTCTGAATGTCCTTGAGTGGCCCAGCCAGAGCCTGGACTTGAACCCGATTGAACATCTCTGGAGAGACCAGAAAATAGCTGTCCAGCGACTCTCGCCATCCAAACTGACAGAGCATGAGAGGATCTGCAGAGAAGAATGGGAGAAACTCCCGAAATACAGCTGTGCCAAGCCTGTAGCGTCATATCCAAGAAGACTCAAGGCTGTAATCGCTGTCAAAGGTGCTTCACACAAAGTACTGAGTAAAGGCTCTGGATACTTATGTAAATGTGATATTTCCGGTTTTTATTTGTAATATATTTGCAAAAATGTCTAAAAAACAGTTTTTGACTTGTCATTATGGGGTATTGTGTGTAGATTGATGAGAATTTTTTTGGGGGGGGGAATCCATTTTAAAATAAGTCTGTAACGTAAATTTTTTTGAAAAAGTCGAAGCACTGTATACACCAAGGAAAGGGCTTGAGCTAATATGGCATGCCATCTGCAGCTTCCGTGAGCAACAGTTTATCCTCCATCACCTGTCTTCCTTCTTTCTCTTCATCACTCATTCCTCCACACGCTTTAGAGCAGCAAATTTGACCCCACAAGTTTTCTGAGCCCCAAAAAAAAAGAATATAAAAACAATATATACATTTAAAACACCAGCAAATCAGCTCCAAGTGATTTTAATTTTGGAAATCTGTTCCAAAATATTACCACGTATAATAGAGACATATATGTGATCGTATACAAATGAAAATAAGTTTTGAAATTATTATGTTTTTGTCAAATATTATATCTGTTTGGCTTCTTGTGTTCAAAGTGCAGTCAACAAATTATTTGTAATTATGTTCCGGCCCCCTGGCCATCTGCTGAAGAAAAAAATCGGCCCGCGGCTGAATCTAGTTTATGATCCCTGCCTTAGAGAGTGGATTTTCTTTGCCAGAACTAGCATTTAAGGGGAGGGGCGAGGAGGTTGTCTAATCACATCTAGTGTGACAAGCACAGGAGGTAGTAGAGGTTAGACAGGACCTAACTGGGGACAAGGTAACCATGAGGTTAGCATGAGTCAATGTCAAAGGTGAGGAACAAAGTACTGTTCCTACTGCTCTGTACCCATCTACTGTAGATGCCCTTCTGATTCCTGAAAAAAAATCAAATATAACCAGAAAAGTAGAATACTTGAATCCATGACAAGTGTGTAGTCAAGTGTGTAGGTTACATTTTACGTGATTACATTTTCAGTACCACACCAAACATGTTAGCTAAAATGAATATAATCGTATTCCTCTTATTACAGTCCCTCATCTAAAAGTGCTACCAAAAATGCATCCCCTTGTGAACAGCTCGGCAAAGGCAATTCATTTATAAGGAAGAGTAAGTTCATTGGGTTAAGAGGTCTTCGAGGACACACTATACTACTGTCCATATTTAAAGGAACGGCAATAGAAAAGGACTTACCTTTTGGCAGGTTTGAGGGAAGAGGACCGTGTTGGCACAGGCATAGACGACCTATGGTCAACTTCAGCAGCACTTTTTGATCGTGGGACCGCTTTCACTGAAAATAAACACAAAAGAACATCAGACCCTGCTCTGAAAGCGGCTTGTAATGTTTTGCTTAAACTGAAATCTTTCTCAGTGTCTAAAGTCTTCGTGTAGGGGCTCGTTCTCACAATTTGATTGTACAGTCAATTTAAACAAGATCCAAAAATCATGCTATTGAGATCACATTATAGATATTCTATTATATATATATATATATATATATATATATATAGTATCTCACAAAAGTGAGTACACCCCTCACATTTTTGTAAATATTTGAGTATATCTTTTCATGTGACAACACTGAAGAAATGACACTTTGCTACAATGTAAAGTAGTGAGTGTACAGCTTGTATAACAGTGTAAATTTGCTGTCCCCTCAAAATAACTCAACACACAGCCATTAATGTCTAAACCGCTGGCAACAAAAGTGAGTACACCCCTAAGTGAAAATGTCCAAATTGGGCCCAATTAGTCATTTTCCCTCCCCGGTGTCATGTGACTCGTTAGTGTTACAAGGTCTCAGGTGTGAATGGGAAGCAGGTGTGTTAAATTTGGTGTCATCGCTCTCACACTCCCTCAAACTGACTGGTCACTGGAAGTTCAACATGGCACCTCATGGCAAAGAACTCTCTGAGGATCTGAAAAAAAGAATTGTTGCTCTACATAAAGATAGCCTGGGCTATAAGAAGATTGCCAAGACCCTGAAACTGAGCTGCAGCATGGTGGCCAAGACCATACAGCGGTTTAACAGGACAGGTTCCACTCAGAACAGGCCGCGCCATGGTCGACCAAAGAAGTTGAGTGCACGTGCTCAGCGTCATATCCAGAGGTTGTCTTTGGGAAATAGACGTATGAGTGCTGCCAGCATTGCTGCAGAGGTTGAAGGGGTGGGGGGTCAGCCTGTCAGTGCTCAGACCATACGCCGCACACTGCATCAAATTGGTCTGCATGGCTGTCATCCCAGAAGGAAGCCTCTTCTAAAGATGATGCACAAAAAAGCCCGCAAACAGTTTGCTGAAGACAAGCAGACTAAGGACATGGATTACTGAAACCATGTCCTGTGGTCTGATGAGACCAAGAAAAACTTATTTGGTTCAGATGGTGTCAAGCGTGTGTGGCGGCAACCAGGTGAGGAGTACAAAGACAAGTGTGTCTTGCCTACAGTCAAGCATGGTGGTGGGAGTGTCATGGTCTGGGGCTGCATGAGTGCTGCCGGCACTGGGGAGCTACAGTTCATTGAGGGAACCATGAATGCCAACATGTACTGTGACATACTGAAGCAGAGCATGATCCCCTCCCTTTGGAGACTGGGCCTCAGGGCAGTATTCCAACATCATAATGACCCCAAACACACCTCCAAGACGACCACTGCCTTGCTATAAAGAAGCTGAGGGTAAAGGTGATGGACTGGCCAAGCATGTCTCCAGACCTAAACCCTATTGAGCATCTGTGGGGCATCCTCATACGGAAGGTGGAGGAGTGCAAGGTCTCTAACATCCACCAGCTCCATGATGTCGTCATGGAGGAGTGGAAGAGGACTCCAGTGGCAACCTGTGAAGCTCTGGTGAACTCCATGCCCAAGAGGGTTAAGGCAGTGCTGGAAAATGATGGTGGCCACACAAAATATTGACACTTTGGGCCCAATTTGGACATTTTCACTTAGGGGTGTACTCACTTTTGTTGCCAGCGGTTTAGACATTAATGGCTGTGTGTTGTGTTATTTTGAGGGGACAGCAAATTTACACTGTTATACAAGCTGTACACTCACTACTTTACATTGTAGCAAAGTGTCATTTCCTCAGTGTTGTCACATGAAAAGATATACTCAAATATTTACAAAAATGTGAGGGGTGTACCTACTTTTGTGAGATACTATATATATATATATATAGAGAGAGAGAGAGAATATCCAATCCAAATTGCCTCAACTCCCAGCCTTTCATCCAAAGTCATATAGAGACATTCAATCTCAATCTCTACCATCTCAATATAAATGTGTCGTTTGTTTGTTTTTTGCTTTTTAATGCACTTTGAGATTATTTTCTGTAATAAAAAGCGCTATACAAGTTAAATAAATTATTATGATTAATTTCTGAATCTAAGAGGATGACAAAACGCACCATCTTCCACATAACCATAGGGGGAGTGACCGTCATCTGTAACAGAGAGAAACATCATTATTATAAATAGACTATAAACATGCACATACGAGCCTGCTCCACTGGCAGTTCCACTTGTATACGTCTTTGCTATGCAACGTTAACCAAGGGTGGATGACCCCATCTATTGTCTGTTAATAGGCTTGATATAGTTGTGCTACATATTTAGATCCTCAGTACAACCAGTAGAGGTCGCTTTGATAGCAGCAGTGCCACACTATAACGACAGAATTCTGTGAACTGCTTACTATAGCAATGTTACAAGCAGTGAATTTGTAGAATGGCAAGGTCAAGTATGTGTTTACTACATTCATCAACTGTTCAAGACAGACACCTTAACGCATCGTCGAAGATATCTAAAACAGAAGTGAGATTAATAGTAGCAATTAAATGTTTTTTAAATGTAGACCAAAAAGACATGTTATAGCCTGCATCTACAACAATAGCTTTCCAGGAGGGTCCATAGTTTTTAAAAAACATCTAATCACGATGCCTGAAAATCAATATTCATTGTTAATTCAAATACATTATGCTGACATACAGTTGAAGTCGGAAGTTAACATACACTTATGTTGGAGTCATTAAAACTAGTTTTTCAACCACTCCACAAATTTCTTGTTAACAAACTATAGTTTTGGCAAGTCGGTAAGGACATCTACTTTGTGCGTGACACAAGTAATTTTTCCAACAATTGTTTACAGACAGATTATTTCACTTATAATTCACTGTATCGAAATTCCAGTGGGTCAGAAGTTTACATACACTAAGTTGACTGTGACTTTAAACAGCTTGGAAAATTCCAGAAAATGATGTCATGGCTTTAGAAGCTTCTGATAGGCTAATTGACATCAGTTGAGTCAATTGGAGATGTACCTGTGGATGTATTTCAAGGCCTACCTTCAAACTCAGTGCCTCTTTGCTTGACATCATGGGAAAATCAAACGAAATCAGCCAAGACCTCAGAAAAGAAATTGTAGACCTCCACAAGTCTGGTTCATCCTTGTGAGCAATTTCCAAAGGCCTGAAGGTACCATGTTCATCTGTACAAACAATAGTACACAAGTATAAACACCATGGGACCACGCAGCTGTCATACTGCTCAGGAAGGAGACGCGCTCTGTCTCCTAGAGATGAACGTAC
Source organism: Salmo trutta (assembly GCF_901001165.1). Classification (NCBI taxonomy): domain Eukaryota; kingdom Metazoa; phylum Chordata; class Actinopteri; order Salmoniformes; family Salmonidae; genus Salmo; species Salmo trutta. The sequence goes on along the minus strand of NC_042961.1, from coordinate 28,196,007 downwards.
TTTGGTGTGAAAAGTGCAAATCAATCCCAGAATAACAGCAAAGGACCTTGTGAAGATGCTGGAGGAAACAGATACAAAAGTATCTATATCCACAGTAAAACGAGTCCTATATCGACATAACCTGAAAGCCGCTCAGCAAGGAAGAAGCCACTGTTCCAAAACCCCCATAAAAAAGCCAGACTACGGTTTGCAACTGCACATGGGGACAAAGATCATACTTTTTGGAGAAATGTCCTCTGGTCTGATGAAACTAAAATAGAACTGTTTGGCCATAATGACCATCGTTATGTTTGGAGGAAAAATGGGGAGGCTTGCAAGCCGAAGAACACCATCCCAACTGTGAAGCACGGGGTTGGCAGCATCATGTTGTGGGGGTGCTTCGCTGCAGGAAGGACTGGTGCATTTCACAAAATACATGACATCATGAGGACGGAAAATTATGTGGATATATTGAAGCAACATCTCAAGACATCAGTCAGGAAGTTAAAGCTTGGTCGCAATTGAGTCTTCCAAATGGACAATGACCCCAAGCATGCTTACAAAGTTGTGGCAAAATGGCTTAAGGACAACAAAGTCAAGGTATTGGAGTGGCCATCACAAAGCCCTGACCTCAATCTTATAGAAAATGTGTGGGCAGAACTGAAAAAGCGTGGGCAACAAGGAGGCCTACAAACCTGACTCAGTTACACCAGCTCTGTCAGGAGGAATGGGCCAAAATTCACCCAACTTATTGTGGGAAGCTTGTGGAAGGCTACCCAAAACATTTGGCCCAAGTTAAACAATTTAAAGGCAATTCTACCATTGACTGTATGTAAACTTCTGACCCACTGGAAATGTGATGAAAGAAATAAAAGCTGAAATAAATAATTCTCTCTACTATTATTCTGACATTTCACATTCTTAAAATAAAGTGGTGATCCTAACTGACCTAAGACAGGGAATTGTTACTAGGATTAAATGTCAGGAATTGTGAAAAACGGAGTTTAAATGTATACAGTTGAAGTCGGAAGTTTACATACACCTTAGCCAAATACATTTAAACTCCGTTTTTCACAATTCCTGACTTGCCAAAACTATAGTTTGTTAACAAGAAATTTGTGGAGTGGTTGAAAAAACGAGTTTTAATGACTCAAACCTAAGTGTATGTAAACATCCGACTTCAACTGTATGTATTCCATGCATTTCTGCTGTAACACAGGGTGCAGCCAGAGCCGTATATAATATCTCCAAATATAAGGCTACAGGGCCGGGTACAGCTCTTCAAAGGGCACAGTAAGCGTCTCTTCCTCCTCTGTAATTGCACAGTACAGTATGTCCTTTACTCCATCAGGTTAGCTATACATTTCTTCAAACACACCGTAAACAGAGTGCTTTTCAGAGGTTGTCAGTCAAAGCACTTTGGAAGAAGCATAACATATCTTCATGAATAAGTAATGCTGTTCTTGGAAATCTTGGAATAGCGTACAATTTTCGTACACACTTTCTTTGATCAATTATTCGATTTATTGATCGATTGATAAATTGATTGACTCAGTAAATAACCAGACATCAGGTTGCTTGGGAGCAGACATGAGCAGAAACAAAGGGAAAATAAGTAGATCTGTACACAGCACATACACTGAGTATACCAAACATAAGGAACACTTTCCTAATTTTGAGTTGGGATGCTGGCCCATGTTGACTCCAACGCTTCCCACGGTTGTGTCAAGTTAGCTGAGTCTTTGGGTGGTGGACCATTCTTAATACACATGGGAAACTGTTGAGCATGAAAAACCCTGCAGCGTTGCAGTTCTTGACACAAACCGGTGCGCCTGGCACCTACTTCCATACCTCATTCAGAGGCACTTTAAATCTTTTGTCTTACCCATTCACCCTCGGAATGGCACACATACACAATCCACGTCTCCACTTCATCGACACTGATTGATGTGGATTTAACGAGCGACAACAATAAGGTATCATAGCCTTCCCCTGGTCAGTCTATGTCATGGATAGAGCAGTTCCTAATGTTTTGTTTATTCAGTGTATACTGTACAAAACTGCATGCAAAGGAATGTAGGCCTACATTAGACATGCTTGACATTCATGATTTAAAAACAACTGTCAACTGTTAGATAGTACAAACAGCTAAATAACTATGATTTCATACAGAATACAGAATAAGTGAATACACATGCACACACAAATAGAGGGCTTTGCACCAACTAGACCGGTTTACATCTAGTGTAGTGTAAAAATGCTGATATACTGTACATGGAACACAGACAGTGTGATCTACTACCGCCTGTATAGTACATACAGGGCCTCTCTGTCATGCTTAGTTGTTGTAATACATAGCACTTGAGCGCCATCTAGTGCAGGGATGGGCAACTTTATTGGGGGTAGGGGCCACAAAAAATCTGAACTCATCATGAGGGGCCGCAGTGGCTCACGGTTCTGCGCACCCACATCCTTACCTACACATGCAGTCAGAGCCTGCCTTAGGGTTTTGGGGGCCCTAAGCACATTTTTGTTGGGGGGGGCCACACCCACCTTACGGGCAAAACATTTTAGCGGCCCCCCTCTTGACAGTGGAGAGAAAAATATTACGTTTTAGAATTACTTTCCTGCAAATTCGACACATTTTGCAAAGGGGCTAAGAGAAAATTTAGCAATTTTGTAATTCATTACATGCGATTCTACTGATTTTGCCATGGGGCGGAGAGAAAAATTGCAGTTTTACAGCTAATTTCCTGCAATTCTACACATTTTGCCTTGACTTATGCCATGTTAATATGATATCTGAGTGAAAGTGACGTACAAACCAATGTAAGTTGGGACCCTGATTGAGTTCCATTTTAAATTGATCCACGGGCCTACAAAAAAGGGCTGCCAGTTGCCCATCACTGATCTAGTGTCTCAAATGTTCCTAATCTATCTCCAGTACTGCATCTTTTGATCAGGAAGAATTGAAAGGCCAGGAAATGTCTGTTCATGAGGATATTCATATTAAAAGATGAGCAGAGCTTACAATATATGGTCCATGAATTAGGTAATGCAAAACGGTATTCATGTTAAACATTAGTTCAAGCGAATTCATGGCGTAGTCTTGTATTACTCTCACTCTTAGTTTTACTGAGCAAACCAGTGCTCCAATTACTGACCCGTTCTCAATTCTATCAAGGCAATGGTAAGTAACAAAAGGAGAGTCAACACAGTCATAAGGGCATTATAATGAAGGGATTATTCATGATTAGTAAAGTCAGGAAGTGGAGCCATGATTGCTATTGGGTACCTGTTGTTTTCATCTGCATAGGATCATAGGATTCAGGGAATATGTAGGTGGGGCGATATGGGTTTTCCTCAACAGGTTCTGAGCGAGGCAACGGAGACAAAAAACACACACAACGTGACAACAACGAACACACTCACAGACTCACAACGACAACGGCTTGACAGAAACAACAGACACGTGGGTCAACATCAAATCAAACACACACATGAGAACAGTGAGTTCGATTTTTGTCATGATCCCCTTACCTGGAATTCTGTGTATCTTTTTAAACATGTTCTTGTACCAGTCCTTGGACTTATCTGTGTTCTGAAAAAAACATATTCATGTTTTTTAACATATTTAAAAACAAACAGGGGTTCTGACAAAAATATATAAATGGATTGGCATTTGGCAATCCATTCATATCGTTTTTTCAACACTGTAGTCCCTAGCTAAGCATTAAATGAAAAATGCCCTGTGAAGGGGGCTCCCGAGTGGCACAGCTGTCTAAGGCACTGCAGTTCAGTGCTAGAGGCGTCACTACTGAACCTGGTTTGATTTCAGGCTGTATCACAATGATTGGGAGTCCCATAGGGCGCTGCACAATTGGCCCAGCGTCGTCCGGGTTAGGGTTTGGCTGGGGTAGGCCGTCAATGTAAATAAGAATTTGTTCTTACCTGACTTGCCTAGTTAAATAAAGGTTAAATAAAAGAATAATTAAAAGGCTACAGATTATTTAAAAAAGGCACAAGAAAAAGAAAGGGACTTACACTATTACGCACAACTCATAACATCTGGACTGTACACTCATAGGTGTGTCTTCTTAGCCTGATTCCAGATCTGTTTGTGCTGTATAACTAACTCCTATGGTTGTAGTCATTGTTTGGCATGACCACGACCATAGGAGTTGGCTATACAGCTCAAACAGATCTGGGACCAGGCAGGCTACTCTCCTCTCTTTATACAGTAACTTCCTATTGTTTTCTTACCCGTACTGGCACGATGGGCTGGTTCAGTGGGCCCAAGATGTGGGATTGAGAGTACCTCATCCTCTTGCCGTCCATATCTGGGTGTTGTCTCAGTTCTCTCTCTGTTCCAACTACAGGTCCTGGATCAGGCGATTTGTCCCTCTCTGGGGTGGGGTCTGAAAAAGCCAACATTGCTGTGTCAAAGGGAAGAGAAGTGCTACAGTGGGTCCTACCAGTTAAAATCTGTCCTGGCAAATAGCTCTACGTACCCCATATGATCCACAAGCAGACTATGCAAACGATATACAGTCATTTCAATGGTAAAACATGATAAACAGATGACACAAAAATACCACAGCAATTGAGATAACGAATTACAAAATGCTTTACAATGAAAAATGTAACCCCCCCCAAAACATATAATAAGTGCAGTAATTTATAAGATAGCTTGGTATTGTTATGAAGTACTCTTCTTATGTAAGTATGAGAAATGATCCACTATCTCAGAGCAGGAGCATGAAAATAAGTCACATTGGGCCGACATGAGGCTGACAGCAAGCATATTTAGGCACCATTCAGGCAGTAAAGGGTGAAGGTAGTAGATGGATCCTGCTCATTCGACACTACACAGAAGAAAATGGACTGAAACAGGTAGGGACGATTTTCAACCAACAAATTAGCTAAATCGACCATATTATCAGGTAATGAAACTAAATGCTGTCCCGCCAGCAGCAGGAACTAAGATTGAAAAGAGGAAGCAGCGGACAAGACACAAGACCCCAGCGCATACCTTCCATATTAGAAAGCTGCTTTTGTTGCTCTGTTGTGAGGAGAGGACAGAGATGGACAAAGGACAATGAAACAATGCTAATCAAAGGGGTCAAGTCTGAGCTGCTTTGAGCTGGTCAATCCATGCTGGCAAACATACAGTAAAAGCCCAATCAGCCTTCCAGCCAGTCTCACTTGACTCTCTATTCCAGACACCTACATTCAGAATTTAGTCCACACTTCACAGTGTGGTCAACGGATTTCATGGCAATTTCATCCGTAACCCACATACGGAACTACCCAGAATCAGGGGTGCTTACCTCTGTTGTGTTGTAGCAGAACTATGGTTGGGTTGACAGTGTTAGTGGTGGATGGGTAGGCAGAGGTGGCCTTTGTCGACGATATATAGTTCTGAATGTCAAAAGAGGCAGGAATCTGGGGTTCTTCTGTCTTCAAAGGTGAACTTCCCTGGTAATGAGTGAATAACACTTGTGAGTGATGCCGTTCCTCTATTATATATACATTTTTGATAATAATAATAAACTGGAGTAGTTGAGAGTAGTTGAGCAGGAACATATTCTGGTTTGCTAAGAAAAACACAGCTTTTAGGCAATAACTTCAATTGACACATAATAAACAGCAAAAATACACCAAATACGGCTATTTAAATCACACTGAAATGTGGTTTTATTCACATTAAAACAAGCATGCAATTATCAAATGTATTATCCCATAAATGCCCAAAATAGGGGGAATTAACAAAAATGTTAGATAAAAACGCACCTGGGCTTGAGTTCTGTTGACTGTAGGTAAATCAGCTGTGATGTCGTAGAAGCCTCCATCAGCCAATCCCGTTTGAGAGCAGTCTCCATTGATCTGGCCGATCCAACCACCTGAAATGATCCCAAAACAATCTCAGTTTGGCCAGTGAATAACAGTGCAAGACGACCAGAAACCTAACAATACTGAAAGATACACAAACAAACCACTGTACTCTCGGCAATCTTTGTCTCTTGGCAATTAACACGTTTCAGAGATTAACACTAAACTACAAACAGGAAACAATTCATCCTCAATTGAATAAATCTCTGGCTGATCTTGCGGTGACCAAACGCTTCCTATAGCGCTTTTTCCCGGACAGAGATGCTAATATCTCCATGGAGAAAGAAACCCAATGATTCTCCCACAATCTGTGAACTTTGTCATCAGAACAAGGCGCCTATTCAGTGGTCTGTAAAGGCTGTTTGTTCCAATGGCCTTTATATTCAGTCGCACCAACAATAAAGCATCTCCCCAAAAGCCTTGGGCAGTTTAAAGCCCAGTTGTAACGTGCTGAATGCAACAAACAAGTTCACAGTCAAGGCCCTGTTTCCAAAGTGCAGCGTGGGCAGGTCCAAACGAACGTTTTTTTTTTGACAAAACACAGGAAAATATGAGCAATCATTGTCAACGATTCTCTGTTGTGCTGGGCAACCAAATATAAACACACTTTCAAATGTGACAAGTTATCTCACTTTAATATCAAAACAACAGAAATATGTGCATAAGTGAGTCCAGCTGTACTTGAAGTACAGTATCTCAAGGATTTTAAGACTTCTGTGAACAGAAAAGCTTGGCAATACAGGGGATTTTCCTCCATATGCATCAAGATAGCAAAACAAATGACTAAATAGTCATTATTGCTAGTGATTCATACTATGACATAATCAAGATATTACAATGTGCTATTTTGTTAACGGGAACATTTCCTTCCAGTTTGCCTCATCAGCTATATTACTCCAGCTATACATCTGGCCTCTAACTTGTCCCTTTCACAGAGCTATGCTGGCATTTCACTCGACTCTGTATTAGAAGGAAAACTCTACATAATACCAGAGATATTAGATCTACTGCACATATGTACATATGCTGTAAAATCTAAGATTTTAGAGAGCAGCTTCAGCATTCTCTTTGACTTACTTGGTGCTGTGTCAACATTCGATTCTTCACTGACGCAGTCCTCGTCGTCTATGTGGACCAGAGTGGCCCTCAGAGTCACGACCCCCTTCCCTTTACACACCCTTGTAGGGTCCAGCTCTATAGCTAGATAGACAGGTACACACAATGATGTTAGCACCAGACTTTCATTGGATCTTCAAAGTCACTCATTGTTCAGAGGCAAAATATGTGTGAAACATCCTCACAGACACACATTGTTTGACTCTATTCTCAGAGTGAGCTTCAATAATCACCATGAGACACAGTTCTATTGCCTCGGGTCCTGAGGGAATCCATGTTACTTCACGCCCCAAATTATAAAAATAGAATGTAAATGTCAAATCCAGGCCAACACTTTAATACTCCCCTCATCCATATAATTAATTACACACTAACACCATTAGACAAACAGAAATGGTCCACCCACACAGACAGTGTGGTGAAGAAGGCGCAACAGCGCCTCTTCAACCTCAGGAGGCTGAAGAAATTTGGCTTGTCACCTAAAACCCTCACAAATTTCTACAGATGCACAATTGAGAGCATCCTGTCGAGCTGTATCACCGCCTGGTACGGCAACTGCACCGCCCACAACCGCAGGGTTCTCCAGAGGGTGGTGCGGTCTGCACAACGCATCACCGGGGGCAAACTATTTGCCCTCCAGGACACCTACAGCACCCGATGTCACAGGAAGGCCAAAAAGATCATCAAGGACAACAACCACCCGAGCCACTGCCTGTTCACCACGCTACCATCCAGAAGGCGAGGTCAGTACAGGTGCATCAAATCTGGGACCGAGAGACTGAAAAACAGCTTCTATCTCAAGGCCATCAGACTGTTAAACAGCCATCACTACCAAAGAGAGGCTGCTGAAATCATTGGCCACTTTAATAAATGGAACACTAGTCACTTTAATAATGCCACTTTAATCATGTTTACATATCTTTCATTACTCATCTCATATGTACACTACTGTTCAAAATTTTGGGGTGACTTAGCAAAAACAATTGTCCATTAAAATAACATCAAATTGATCAGAAATGCAGTGTAGACATTGTTAATGTTGTAAATGACTATTGTAGCTGGAAACGGCAGATTTTTAATGGAATATCTACATAGGCGTACAGGGGCCCATTATCAGCAACCATCACTCCTGTGTTCCAATGGCACGTTGTGTTAGCTAATCCAAGTTCATCATCTTAAAAGGCTAAATGATCATTACAAAACACTTTTGCAATTATGTTAGCACAGCTGAAAACTGTTGTGCTATTTAAAGAAGCAATTAAAACTGTCCTTCTTTAGACTAGTTGAGTATCTGGAGCATCGGCATTTGTAGGTTCAATTACAGGCTCAAAATGGCCAGAAACAAAGACTTTCTTCTGAAACTCCTCAGTCTATTCTTGTTCTGAGAAATTAAGGCTATTCCATGCGAGAATTTGCCAAGAAACTGACGATCTCATACAACGCTGTGTACTACTCCCTTCACAGAACAGTGCAAACTGGCTCTAACCAGAATAGAAAGAGGAGTGGGAGGCCCCGGTACACAACTGAGAAAGAGGACAAGTACATTAGAGTGTCTAGTTTGGCAGCTTCATTAAATAGTACCCGCAAAACATCAGTCTCAACGTCAACAGTGAAGAGGTGTCAAGTGTCAGTGTGTGGCGGGTCGGACGAAGTCAGGCGCAGGACACAGAACTGAGTAAAAATGTAACTTTACTCGAAAATAAACCAACAATATATTCCACGCTGGGAAACACAACAGCTCACAGAAATACCGACCACTTAACAACAAACAAACACGCACAAACACCATGGGGAAAACAGAGGGTTAAATAATGAACATGTAATTGGGGAATTGAAACCAGGTGTGTACAACAATGACAAAACAAAAGGAAAAAGGTGGATGGCTAAAAGGCCGGTGACGTCGACCGCCGAACGCCGCCCGAGCAAGGACAGGGACCGACTTCGGCGGAAGTCGAGACAGGAGGCGACTCCGGGATGCTGGCCTTCTAGTTTTCAGCTGTGCTAACATAATTGCAAAAGGATTTTCTAATGATCAATTAGCCTTTTAAAATGATAAACTTGGATTAGCTAACACAACGTGCCATTGGAACACAGGAGTGATGGTTGCTGATAATGGGCCTCTGTAGATATTCCATTAAAAATCTACCGTTTTCAGCTACAATAGTCATTTACAACATTAACAATGTCTACACTGTATTTCTGATCAATTTCATGTTATTTTAATGGACAAAAAAAACTAGCTTTTCTTTCAAAAACAAGGACATTTCTAAGTGACCCCAAAGTTTTGAACGGTAGTGTATATACTGTATTTGATACTATCTATTGCATCTTAGCCTATGCCACTCTGACATCGCTCATCCATATATTTATATGTATATATTCTTATTCCATTCCTTTACTTAGATTTGTGTGTATTAGGTATTTGTTGTGGAATTGTTCGATTATTACTTGCTATATATCGCTGCACTGTCGGAAATAGAAGCCCAAGCATTTCTCTACACTCGCAATAACATCTGCTAACCATGTGTATGTGTCGCAAAAAATTTTGATTTGATTTGAGTCAGTCATTATATCCAATTAGTACAACTGTGTTGCAACACTGGCAGAGACACTATAGTAGCTTATTGTTGTTTAAAATGGATGCAGATTGTTAACAAGTGATCCTCCTCGGCATATCCAGTGTGTCGAAGGTGTCCTAGAGTTCAGGCTGATGAAAGATAGATGAGACAAGTGGAGGAAGGGGGGGGGAGAGGAGTTAATGAGTGTGTTCACCTGCAGACGGAATCAGATCAGGAGAGCCTTTCATGCTTGTCAGAGGGGTGATTCTAACTGCAGACACACAGCGAGGACCTGAGGGGACCGGAGGAGCTGCCAAAACAACAGACAGACACAGTGTACAAGTGTAAGCTGGGGGCAAACTCTCAAAAGTGAACATTGGGAATGGTAGTTGCATTGGCAGGGAGGGGTGTTCAATGTATTAAGGGGCAAAACAAGGCGGATGTCTTTTGGTTAACACTTCAACTGAACCCCTGGGTGTAAGTGAACCTCACCAAGGAATGGTCAGCAAACTAGAGCTACAGTACACCTGTGTCTTTTTCTATTACAACATAATTTGGGACATTAGCCGATGAACACTGTACTACTTAACGTTGTACGTTACCACCATACGCAACATCCTGATGAAATAAATAACACCCACGGGTTGACAGATACCAGCGAGGAGAAGTGTTGACACAGTGAGGAAAGTGGAACTGGATGACAGATTGCAGGAAGGAGATGATCGTGACAGATAGGGACCACACTGCTGTAACAATGACCTTTGGAAACATACAAGTAGGCAGTAGGCCACTGTACTTTTGACTACGGAGAACAGAACTACAAGTGTACAGTAACAGACAGTTGTCGATGATTACTTCACCGGGATATCAACCATGTAGCTACATCACACACAGAATTGTGATGACATCTTGCATGTTGCCATGCAACTTTCCCTCTGATGATGAGTTGCGGGCGAATACAGTATTTGTGTCCCCTCCACCTAAGCTGTCAATGCCGCCAACGCATGCAAACACAAACTCTGCCCATGCTAACACGTAGCCTACTGTATGTCAGCCCTCCATCATAAATAAGCCCTTTCGTTGTTGTTCACTGCGTTTGCTTGTTTCTCAATGCTTAGCTGATTTACTGGAATGTATGGTTAGAGTGGTGTAACATTTGATAGGTCTATTTCCTGTATGAGTAAGCTGCTGCAATGACACAAATTAACTTAATCAGTGAGGGCTCCCGAGTGGCGCAGCGGTCTAAGGCACTGCAACTCAGTGCTACAGGCGTCACTACAGACCCTGTTTTGATTCCAGGCTGTATCACAACCGGCCGTGATTGGGAGTCCCATAGGGTGGTACACAATTGGGCCAGCGTCGTTAGGGTTTGGCCGGGCTAGGCCGTCACTGTAAATAAGAATTTGTTCTTAACCGACTTGCCTAGTTAAATAAAAACAATTACACTCAACAAAATGAACAGGCATTGTTATCATATATCCTAAACATCACTAGAGCCTTCTGCAACAGCAGAGCTGTGCTTATTCTTCTCTTTTACGGTATTATGGCGGTCCGCAAACACACGTTAGAGGTGCATGCCGCCACCTACTGTGTGCGGTGAAAACCGGGAAAATTTAAACGCAGAAAATAAGGAAAGTGTGAAAAAACATACTCATATTATTCACCCCCCCCAAAAAATATAATAATAATATATTTTTACTCCTTTAGTAAGATTCAAATGTCTACTCAGATCCCTACAGGCTCTGGGGCATGAAAGGGAAAAAACATCTTCAGACAATATTCCCTGTAATGTTTCGGCTACGAAGCCCTGGAGATCCAAAAACATTTTAGATGCATTTACAACTATATCCATTGTCTTTGACTTCTTGTTTGTTTGGCGGCCTGTACAGTATCACCTGCATAATAAACGCAACCAATCTACCTTCTTCACTATAGTATTTCTGGATCTGTTAACTGATGAACAACATTTTCTGCAGGCTGCGGGGCATCCACTGCCATTTCTTCTTCATTTCCACTCCCTCCTTCAACCATTTGCACTGTTTCCATATAAGAGACCTGCTGGACAGCCCTGATTCTTGCTATTTCGACCTCCTTCATCCTTATAGTGCACTTCCTGGAAGCAGAGCGGAGCTACGCAGTATAATGAGAGATACAGTATGAGGAAAAGAAGTGGCTGAAACTTACTGTGGGATTGGTCAAATCTCACACTGCCCTCTGTTGGACAGCCCTGGAACAAAAGAAAGCCAGAGGGAGTGAGTTATTGTAAAGCGAAGCAGATTTGAGCAAAATGTATTAATTTACAGCATAGTGGTCAGCTCTTTTAGGGCCATCATGAGAGAGCAGGAAGTCTGAGCAGCAGTGTGTTTATTGGCAGGAATAGGCTGGGGTATGGTGGGAACAAGCATTAACACATTTGAAGATGAAGAAAAAAACATTTGCAAACATTGTATAGGCCAACATGGATGGAGAAAGTGACCATACTTATTTAATTACTTGAATGAATCACTTTAACATGATGAACTGTAGGTCAATATGTGCTGCTGGTACTGATGCATAAAATATCATTCACATGTCAAATATTCACGAGTCAGACATGTGGTTTTCAAACACGTGACGTTTCACATAATTATTTTTACACGTTTATTTTTCACCACGTCTGGTCTCCCATTCAGGGAACGATCAGGACAGACTCTGCTTAGCTTCAGAAGCAAACCAGAAGTGCGATGCAGGGTGCTATGCTGCTGGAAGTAATGTGCCAAAACTTGCAAATGAAAAAAAGGCAGAGAAAGCAAAGGCCAGGGTCACGTAACCAAAGATAGGGAAAATTGCAGGAAAGAGGGAAGCGTTTTATTAAACCGCATTATCATAAACAAAAACTATTTTCACAAAGACGAAAATATTTCATCGAAATATTTGGTTTTGCGATCAATACTTTTGGGTTCATGTTTTGCTTTCAATATCATTATTTTGGTTTGCAATACTAAGAATGTTGTTCTCGACTTCAGAAGTTTTGCTTGACATTAAATGGCACAAAAGTAACTCACTCACTAGAGGATTGCACCATACAATAACTCTATGACTCTATGAAAAGGTGTTTAAAGCCGGAATCCTTAATTGAAACATTAAGAAGGTGTTCCCCGCCACAGTTTCGGTAAAAAGATGAGGGATGGGGCTAGAGATACATCCACTCTCAAATCCATCGATTCGCTATGGATGCAAGGACTGACCATCCATGAAATCAATATTATAGATTTAACCATGTTTTAGGCTATACATATACTTGCAATTCCACATGTGAAAGTGAGATTTTCACATGTGAAACTGCATATCCAATTCTCACAGAACAATGAGCAGCCAAGGAAGGTGTGTGTTCATCACATAGGGGTGTTCACCTCATTAGTCGGTCAGCGGTATGATTAAGTACACAAACAATACTATAGTGATGCGTACTACCACGGAAGACAGTGCTGCTATTGATACTCAATGCAAGGGAACACATCAAACGAGTCCCTTGTGCGACAGCTAAATGTGTCCTCCAGGACTGGTTGAAAGAAAGGAGAACAGGACATACAGTATGCTGATCCGAGCTGCATCATTGGAGCATGCAGAACAACACCAAGGCCACATAAAAGAGGCAGTGAAACACTTCCAGGGAGTCCTCCATTGTATATCGCCCTGAGGACTGATTTAAGAGACACTCAGAACACTCCCATTTATATTACCCTGCCGTAGAGAAGACTGGAATTCTGTTAAGACACAGGCAGACAGACAGCCAGACTCTCTCTCTCTCTCTCTCTCTCTCTCCACACAGACACACAGTTGTGGTTCGATGACAACCTCCTGAAATGAAGCCTAAAAAGAGATTTGAGTGAGTTTCCAGACAAAACCCAAGGGTACAACCAGATCATAAAACACCTACATGTCTTTGAGACACATTTCCTCCTCTTACAGTAGTGCAATAAACAGACTAATTTCCTGACCCCAAGTGTCCACAAGAGGTCAGCTAAGATGTCATTTTAAGAACTACATGTGATAATTCGTGACCAGTCTGAACACACTCCAAGACTATTTGACATGAAGATTATGTTTGCTTTAGAACAGCATTTTTTGGAACCAGAAACCAGAAAACAATCTATTGAAAGATACAGTACAGATGGTCAATTACCAGGGCCGGTATCCCAGACATAGATTATGCCTAATCCTGAACTAAAAATCATTTTCAATGGAGATTTTCCATTGACAGCACTTTTAAATCCAGGACTAGGCTTAATCTGTAACCAGGAAACCATCCCTAAGTGTTTTCAAACACTGAATCATGCATTTACCTTGCCGACAATAGAGAAGACGTAACAGCTAACACCATACAGTACACTAGGTAAACACACCAGTGCAAAGATTGCTTCAGTCTATATTAGGCAGAGAGATGCCTCCAAACTGAGATCGTCAGTAGTCTGACCAGAGAGAGAGGGTGGGGGGGGGGGGGGGGGGGACAGGTCTGGCTCATCAGCCAGCAGTGCTCCAGCCAAGACAAACAGGATACTGAGATATTCTGTAATCAAGTAAACCTCCAGTACTAAAGTGTCTACCTAAATATACATTCTCTTGATCTGGACAATCTGAGATGACTTTAGAGCTCATTTACCTTAACAAATACAGGTCAATTTGGCTCAGTGGCACACACACTGAAGAACAAACAGATACTGTGCTAAATTGAGAAACTCAAAACCCACATTCATAACCAAATTCATTTTGGCATTCTGTTTGGATGATTATATACTGTATCTGCTCTCTGCTCTCAGATATCTAATGAGAGGGCTGCTGTAGGTCATAAACTTATAAGGCCATGAGGTGGCTGCCTGGCAACTGTTTCCCGCCTCTCAGTGGCCTCTGGTCATTGGTCATTCATTAGCTAAACATGGGGAGGGGTTGGGTCTGGAAGAGAGACAGAGGCTGAAACCTGACAATAGACAATGAATGACAGCATCAGTGCATAGACAATTCTTCTGAAAATAAATTATGATGAACCCTGCCAACACTCAGGTCTTTAAAAAAGTCTCAGACTGAAATGTTGACAATAAACTAGCAGAGGTAACCTGTGTCCAGGAATTTCAATTTATTTCTATAATGAGGTAACTTTCAATTTGGTCTGTAACCACATGGAATTCATCACTTACAGTGGCGATTTTAGCATGTAAATATTGGTGGGGCAAAGTATTATTATAATTTTTTTTGTTAGATGCATGCCAGCAAAAGCCACTACACAACACAACACAACACAACACTAAACAATACATTAATTGCACTATAATGATGACAAACTCTTCCCACAAACTGTTAGGGCCTACATAAAGCTGTCCCAACACCTTACCACTGCAACACCTGGTTATCAGCGGAGCTTTGTCTGGCAGCGAAACAGTTCATTCATTTACTGCCTTTTAAAAAAACATAGCTGATATGGCTGACTTGCTTAAACAAATGTTGTTTCTACGGACAATTGAGATGCAAAAACTGTGGCATAAGGGGACGACAAGTGAATAAGAGGCAAGCCGTAATTTCAATTAAGACATTAATGAGTGAGCTAGGACTATTTGTTCAGCACTTTTGAAATGTACAGCGACAGAAATCAGAACATGGGCCGTTCTTACAGTATTCTCCCTGTACACCAAGTCAGAATCGTAGCATAAATAAAAGGGGCATATAAGCAGACAACGAAAGCTCTTACAATATTCAATGATTACATTTCTCTAAAACAGGCTATAGGCAACAAGTGCACCATCAAGTCAGAACAGTAGGCGAAATTAAGAGCGGTAAAGGAACCAAATTATTAGGGTGAGGCACATGGGCTACTAACAACTTACTACACAACATACACTTGGTATTACTTTCTAAACTACAGTATACATATCTCCCTGGCATATCATTTATGCAGCAGCATACAATACATTTTTGGACTCAACTTGTTGTGCTGTGCTCACTTGAACAGGAAGATGGTGCGGCGGTCATCAAAAGTCTGGCATTCTCAGGATTTATGGTGCTTTCAAGTTAACTGGGAACTCTGAAAAAAACAAGGTTGAATCATGATGACGTCAGTGATCGTCAGGTTGGAGGTCTAGAAAGAGCCCAGAGTTCCCGACTTACAATTCCGAGTTGGATGACCATTCCAAATGTATTTTCCCAGTCGGAGCACGTTTTCTTCAGAGTTCCTAGTTGTCTTGAACTCACTGAAGTGAGATTTCCCAGTTCTGAGTTTCCAGTTGTTTGAGTGTGGCAGAAGTCATGCTGGATTGGCAGCACGGCTAATGTTGAATGTTTATCCTTTTAAGCTTGGAAAAAAGACCCTTAAACCCAGACTTGGTACCACACACCCAGTCCATTGAATAGCAGGCTAGTGATTGCTTTGCAATAATTGCAGTTAACCACTGATTCCTTCCAAACCACTCATTGTTGAATTTGCGATTTTGTGCAATGTTTGTCCAATGGCCGATGATCACCGATACATTCTATCTATAATTCCTCTTCATTATTTCTCTTCATATGACAAGGATTAAAAAGCATTTGCCAGTAGATTGTTGACTTGATTCATGATGATGACTGCTAGCTTGCTAGCTAAGATTTTGAAAGTATGATGTCCAATCAAAGCTACTGTAGATACAGTGCATTCAGATAAACCTGTATTTGAGGAGTTTTTCCCCATTATTCTCTGCAGATCCTCTCAAGCTCTGTCAGGTTGGATGGGGAGCGTTGCTGCACAGCTATTTTCTGGTCTCTCCAGAGATGTTCGATCGGGTTCAAGACCAGGCTCTGGCTGGGCCACTCAAGGACATTCAGAGACTTGTCCTGAAGTCACTCCTGTGTTGTCTTGGCTGTGTGCTTAGGGTCACTGTCCTGTTGAAAGGTGAACCTTAGCCTCAGTCTGAGGTCCTGAGCGCTCTGGAGCAGGTTTTCATCAAGGATCTCTCTGTACTTTGCTCTGTTTATATTTCTCTCGATCATGACTAGTCTCCCAGTACCTGCCGCTGAAAAACATCTCCACAGCATGATGCTGCCACCACCATGCTTCACCGTAGTGATGGTGCCAGGTATCCTCCAGACGTGATGCTTGGCATTCAGGACAAAGAGTTCAATCTTGGTTTTATCAGACCAGAGAATCTTGTTTCCCATGGTCTGAGAGTCTTTAGGTGCCTTTTGGCAAACGCCAAGAGGGCTGTCATATGCATTTTACAGAGGAGTGGTTTCTGTCTGGCCACTCTACCATAAAGGCCTGATTGGTGGAGTGCTGCAGAGATGGTTGTCCTTTCTTTAAGGTTCTCCCATCTCCACAGAGGAACTCTAGAGCTCTGTCAGAGTGAAAATCGGGTTCTTGGTTACCTCCCTGACCAAGGCCCTTCTCCCCAAATTGCTCAGTTTGGCAAGGCGGCCAGCTCTAGGAAGAGTCTTGGTGTTCCCAAACTTCTTCCATTTAAGAATGTTTTATTTTATTTGTTATTTCACCTTTATGAAGTCAGTGATCGAGATAAGAGTCTCCAGCTTCAGCGATTTTTGCAGTTCGTTCCAGTCATTGGCAGCAGACAACTGGAAGGAAAGGCGGCCAAAGGAGGAATTGGCTTTGGGGTTGACCAGTGAAATATACCTGCTGGAGCGCGTGCTGCGAGTGGGTGCTGCTATGGTGACCAGTGAACTGAGATAAGGCAGGGCTTTACCTAGGAAAGACTTGTAGATGACCTGGAGTCAGTGGGGATCTTCAATGCTGCAGAATTTTTTTTGTACCCTTCCATAGATATGTGCCTCGACGCTATCCTGTCTCGAGCTCTACGGACAATTCCTTCAACCTCATGGCTTGGTTTCTGCTCTGACATGCACTGTCAACTGTGGGACCTTATATAGACATGTTGGATCCCGGTGGGCTCCCGAGTGGCGCAGCGGTCTACGGCACTGTATCACAGTGCTAAAGGCGTCCCTACAGACCCTGGTTTGATCCCGGGCTGTACCACAACTGGCCATGATCGGGAGTCCCATAGGGCAGAGCACAATTGGCCCAGCGTCGTCCTGGTTAGGGTTTGTGTAGGCCGTCACTGTAAATAAGAATTTGTTCTTAACTGTTAAATAAAGGTTAAATAAATAAAAAGTATGCCTTTCCAAATCATGACCAATCAATTGAATTTACCACAGGTGGACTCCAATAAAATTGTAGAAACATCAAGGTTGATCAATGGACACAGGATGCACTTGAGCTCCATTTCAAGTCTCTTAGCAAAGGGTCTGAATAATGAAGGTATTTCTGTTTTTTGGTTTTTATAAATTGTCAAAAAAATCTAAAAAAATGTTTTTGCTTCGTCATTATGGGGTATTGTTTGCAAATTGCTGAGGATTTTATTTTATTTTGATCCATTTTAGAATAAGGCTGTAACATAACAAAATGTGGAAAAAGTCTAGGGGTCTGAATACTTTCCGAAGGCACTGTATAACGTGATTTGATGTAATTTTATCTGTGGCCAATGACCTTAAGCTTTCTTGGATGGGCACTTCTAATGTAACTCCATGTCAGCACCCGAAGGGCTTGAATTTTTTTGCTCTACCCTTAGATTTGGCGGTGATGTAGTGTCCCTATGAGTGACAGAACACTGAGCCAATCACGGCGCAACTAGAGAACATTACCCAATCACGGTGCAACTAGAGAACATTACCAACCCTTACACTCCGTATTTTCAACACAGAAAGTACTGAGCTAGGCTGAAACACCCGCCTTACTCAAGAAAGCTATGATTATTATATGCATTTTCTACATTGTTTGCAAACTGATATGTGACATGTATTAATGTAAAAAAAACATGCAAAACAGCTTAAAAGCTGTGCCCCATCTGCCCTGAATGACGGGTTGCCACTGATCACTCATTAATCTGTACATTTCCCATCAACATTAATCTCTTAAAAACCATTGCCAACTCTTACTGCCTCTTGTAAGAGAATGAAAACACAGAGCTCTGTTCATTATTTTAAATTTATTAGGAAGGCACTGTTTATTGGGACATAAACATCAGGTGCTAAATAAAGTATGGACAGATTTGTTATATATATATATATATATATATATATATATATATAAGAAGAAAATAATGAATAAAAAACTTTTAAGGATATATTAATACCAGCATACCATAAGTATTACTGTGGATAGATCAATTAGGCTTGAACAATGCCTCACACTGTCACAATGTCATGATGTCAAATCTACAATGTATGTCCAATAACTCTGTGTTGTTGTATGTGTCTCACTGGTTTGCTTTATCTTGACCAGGTCGTAGTTGTTAATGAGAACTTGTTCTCAACTGGCCTACCTGGTTAAATAAAGGTGAAATAAAATGTAAAAAAATTAAAAAACACACAGCCAATGTAAATCCCCACCGATAACGGCAAAAGTAACGCAACATATTTACACTAGCAGGACCCCACCCTTACGGCAGGTAAATCATGATGTTCGGTATTTCTTCAGCTATTGGGTCTCTGGATGCTATAGCATTCTTAAGTCCCACATTTCCCCATGGGTTAATGGTACTTGTTTCTTTCAATGATTTGACAGGCAAACCATGAACCCATGTCACCCACAATTAAAAAAAAACCACACTCATGTAGAACAAAATATATAATATCAAGACCTGTATTCACAAAGACTTAAGTAGCTAGAAGTGCTGTCCATTACCGAATAAGATGACATTTTACTGACTCATTTACAGCATGTTAATACCTGGTTTAGACAGAGGCGGAATCGATTGATATAGAGACCTTCCCTGGCAAGATCCTCAGAGGATTAAAACGTAAAGTAGACATGTATGGAAAAACTCTCTCTTTGAAAGGATGTGTGAATTTGTGAAGTTCTGTGTGATCAACTGGGTCAACAAATGAAAGCTCTCCCTTTTTCCAGTTCAGCTGCATTCTGATTCTCTGGGGCTTTCTCACTTTGAAGGGAGTGGATGGAGTACATTCGTCCGATAAGGAATGTGTAGTATATTCCCCATCTTTACACTGCACACCAGAGGATCCATGTCTAAAGCCAATCGTTTGCTTCCTCTGGACAGACTCTAATGCTACACCCAGAGCCCAGGCTTTATTTCCTCCAACCTCAATGTCCCAACTATGTGTCCCCGAGTTAAAGCCCTTAGAGCCCAGGACCACAAAGAGGTCATCATACCTCTCTGGGTTATCAGGAAGCTGCTGTGCGTCTTTGCTGTATGTCACACTCATCAGATCCTCGGACAGGATGAGATGCGGATGGGCAGTGTTGGGGTCCAGAATCACAGGAGTGTATTTAACTATCTCCTGCATCTTCTCCCAGACTCTGAACTGCAGGTTGCCCAGGTACTTTGCCACGTGGATCAGTGATCCTGAAACCTTCTGTGGATTTGACAGGGTGCACTTTGCTTTTTTGACTGTCGCCTTGAAGTTCTGCAGGAATGAGATATCGTCGGCTCCCAGCTCTTTCTCTATGGCTCTGATTGTGTCTGAAAGTGATGATATCTCCCTGCTCATCTCTTCAATCTTTTTCGTCATCGTCTGACTCTTTTGCTTCTCTTCCTTCCTCAGGGCAGCAATCCTGGCTTCCTCTTCATCCTGTAAAAACCGGTGAAGCTTCCCAAACTCCTCCTTAATCTGCTTCTCTGTGTGCTGGGCCTGGGTCTTGATGTGCTCTGCTGTTTGATCACAGGTCAGTTTAACTTCATTTAAGACCTCCAGCATCTCCTTTAGGGGCTTCAGTGCAGTCTTAACTTCCTCCTTATGATCCAGTGCAGCTTCATCTATGGGGATGCAGTCGTGCTTTTTATGGTTTTTTGAATCCCGGCACACTAAACAAATTGACTGCTTATCATCCAGACAGAACAGTTTGAGTTTCTCACTGTGCAGACTGCAATGAACTTCTGACCCTGCTGAATATATCTGACCTTTCTCCTGTAAGTAGGCATCACACAGGTTCTTTAAAGCCAGGTTACATGGGGGGTTATCCATTGAACATCTTTTCCGGCACATTGGACATTCTCGAGATCCCTTCTGTTTCCAGAATTCCTTTAGACAGGCTTTGCAGATGCTGTGGGTACATGACAGGAAAACTGGATCCTTGAAGATGTCACAGCACGCAGTACAGCAGAGATCCTCCTCTGGGAAGGAAGGTTTAGATGCCATTTTCTCACCACCACCGTCTCTCTTCTGTGATGGCTTCTGGAATTAAGGTTTACTTTCACTTTTGAAAACTTACAGCAGTGAGGTCAGTAGAACTTGGAAATCGCAGTGTATAGTAGATTATGCTGTTTCTTCAACCATCTTCAATGGTTATTTGAATGTTGATTATTTCCAACAATTATAAGTCCATAGATAAAGCAAATAAATAATTTAGACCAAATGTTGCGAGCATTACTGAATAGCTAATAGCTAGTTAAGAACAAATTCTTATTTTCAATGACGGCCTAGGAACAGCGGGTTAACTGCCTTGTTCGGGAGCAGAACGACAGATTTGTACCTTGTCAGCTCGGGAATTTGATCTTGCAACCTTTTGGTTACTAGTCCAACACTCTAACCACTAGGCTACGATGCCGCCCCAAGCGTTAATGTCCTTAATCTAATGTTTTGCTTTCGCTGTAAAGCCTTTTTGAAATCGGACAATGTGGTTAGATTAACTTGAGTCTTGTCTTTAAAATGGTGTAAAATAGTCATATGTTTGAGAAATTGAAGTTATAGCATTTTTGAGGTATTTGTATTTCGCGCCACGCGATTCCACTGGCTGTCGCCCATAGAAGTTCTATGGGCTAGGTGGGACGCGGGACACAGCCAGTGAAATATCAGGGCGGAAAATTCAAAAACAACAAAATGTCATAATTCAACTTTCTCAAACATACGATTATTTTACACCATTTTAAAGATACACTTCTCGTTAATCTAACCACATTGTCAAAAAGGCTTTACAGCGAAAGCAAAACATTAGATTATGTTAGGAGAGTACATAGACAAAAATAATCACACAGCCATTTTCCAAGCAAGGATGTGTCAATGAAACCCAAAACACAGCGAAATGAAGCACTAACCTTTGACGGTCTTCATCAGATGACACTCGTAGGACATTATGTTACACAATACATGTATGTTTTGTTCGATAAAGTTCATATTTATATCAAAAAACAGCATTTTACATTGCCGCGTGATATTCAGAAAATGTATTCCCACCAAAACGTCCGGTGAATGTGCACATCAATTTACAAAAATACTCATCATAAACGTTGACAAAATACATAACAATTATTTTAAGAATTATAGATAGACTACTCCTTTATGCAACCGCTGTGTCAGATTTTAAAATAGCTTTACGGAGAAAGCACATTTTTCAATATTCTGACTACATAGCTCAGCCATCACGGCGAGCTATTCAGACACCCACCAAATTCGGGGCAACCTAAACTCAGAATTAGTATTAGAAATATTGTATTACCTTTGCTGATCTTCGTCAGAATGCACTCCCAGGACTGCTACTTCCACAATACATTTTGTTTTTGTTCCAAATAATCCATATTTATGTCCAAATACCGTTTTGTTCGTGCGTACAGATCACTTATCCAAAGACATAACGCGCGAGCGCGGAGCGAGAGACGAAAAGTCAAAATGTTCCATTAACGTACTTAGAAGCATGTCAAACGCTGTTTAAAATCATTCTTTGTGGTATTTTTAACGTAAATTTGCGATAATACTCCAACAGGACAATAGCATATTCATTCAAGAAGAAAAAGAAGCAGGGGTGCGCTCGCGGGACCGAGCATATCCAATCCCTTTGTTGCCAGGCAGACAACTCAGTAACTGAGCTCTACTAATAATATGCATATTCTAGTTTCTGGGCCAGAGTAGTAACCTGTTTAAATTGGGTACGTTTTTCATCCGGCCATGAAAATACTGCCCCCTAGCCCAGACAGGATAACAAATACAGTTGAAGTCAGAAGTTTACATACACCTTAGCCAAATACATTTAAACTCAGTTTTCCACAATTCCTGATATTTAATCTTAGTAAAAATTCCCTGTCTTAGGTCAGTTAGGATCACCACATTATTTTAAGAATGTGAAATGTCAGAATAATAGTAGAGAGAATTATTTATTTAATATTTTATTCCCAATGGATCAAACTTTTACATACACTCAATTAGTATTCGGTAGCATTGCCTTTAAATTGTTTAACTTGGGTCAAACGCTATGGGTAGTCTTCCACAAGCTTCCCACAATAAGTTGGGTGAATTTTGGCCCTTTCCTCCTGACAGAGCTGGTGTAACTGAGTCAGGTTTGTAGGCCTCCTTGCTCGCACACGCTTTTTCAGTTCGGCCCACAAATGTTCTATAGGAATGAGGTCTTGGCTGATTTCTTTTGATTTTCCCATGATGTCAAGCAAAGAGGCACTGAGTTTGAAGGTAGGTCTTGAAATACATCCACAGGTACACCTCCAATTGACTCAAATTATGTCAATTAGCCTATCAGAAGCTTCTAAAGCATTTTCTGGAATTTTCCAAGCTGTTTAAAGGCACAGTCAACTTAGTGTATGGAAACTTCTGACCCACTGGAATTGTGATACAGTGAATTATAAGTGAAATATTCTGTCTGTAAACAATTGCTGGAAAAATTACTTGTGTCATGCACAAAGTCAATGTCCTAACCGACTTGCCAAAACTATAGTTTGTTAATAAGAAATTTGTGGAGTGGTTGAAAAACGAGTTTTAATGACTCAAACCGAAGTATATGTAAATGTCCTACTTCAACTGTAAGTGTACACTTTTTTTTAAAGAAAGCTCACTCTCCCTGAATGTGTGATTCAGGACTAACAGAGAAACGCATATTCATTGTAGATATGCATCAGCTGAGGCTCCACAGCACAGATAGCTACAGAAATGTAGCCTTCCCTTCAGCACAGCTTCAAAATCAAGGATCACCTCAAAGCCAGAGCAAGTTGTTTGTTCTGAGGCTTGACAGATGTCATGTGACAAACTCATGTGTAATATTTGAGGAGTCCAACACACATTTTACTGTGAATGTAATATGTATACATGCAGGAAAAACACGTCCTCTGATTCACTTCCCATTAGACACTAAATTCCCTCTATACATCACATTAAAGATCACACTTTACTTACAAGATTCTTTGTAAACCAGATCAACCAGCCTGGAGTAGGAAGCTCTCTCAGATAGTCAACAAGCCTACGACTCTAGACAGACCCTCTTTAAGATCTCTTTCTCCTCAGTCTTCTGACATCTGAGACTAACTGGGTGAGGTGGTATGGACTGGGCCCTTCACCCTCAGACCAACAAGGGAGTCTGGGGTTCTGGTTGCTTTCAGCACAAGGCGTGCCCAGATGGACATGTCACCACATGTCTCCTGGGAATGTGGCACCCACTCAATAACTGCAGCAGATCATATCAAAACATTTGGCCCCCCATCCAAACCCAGCCCATGCAGAATAGACTGGACATTACAAGATGTCTGGAATTAGCTACAGGACAACCCTGGGGCTTGACTCACAAGCTCTCTTACTGTGTTGATAACATACATTGGTCAGTCAATCCATTTCACTAAGTTCATTAACAACATGTATGCATAACATTGACATACTGAAATGTAATTATGGTCTTCGTGGTACTGTAAAACTGCATGGTTCACAGTCATATGTGCTTTGTCATTTTTTTCATCCAGCTTCCAACTGTCTATCTCAGAAGTATGAGAAGAGATATAAACACTATAAAAAAAAACAAATAAAGCTAATGAAAAAAACAAATGAGAGGAATGTAATACTGGTATGGTGGAAAACATTTCCCTAAGTGTATATTTTTTCAGTAAAATGGTCTAATTTCAACTCCTGTGTCACTGCCAGTGACAGCTGTTGTGTGCTGTATGTAGCAATCCCTTAGGCTCCACATGTTCGAGAACTGCTCTCTGCTTGCTTAAAAGAAATTGCTGAACTATGATAAACCTCACACAGCCAGGGATCCCTACTCTAATTCTGAGACTTCAAGTGAGCTGTGTTCATATATAAAATAGCTCTCACCACAAGGTCTGGTGTACTACAGAGAAAAATAGCGGGAGCTGTTACGCAATATAGTTTGACTTTTTCTTTCTCAACAAATGGCAGAGAGGAGAGAAGCTGTCCAGTGCTCAGCGTGGAGCTCACCAAACATCTCCAAACATGGCTCGAAAAGGCCCGGGCCAGAGAAACAGTTTAGTCCTCTAATTGTGAGGACCCCTCTCTTCCCTAAACAGCTTCCACACTGGCTGTGAGCCAGAGGGTTCTACACATTCCACACAAGAGCCATTGGATGTTCAGGGGCTAGCAGTTTTAAACAACTGTAATATAAAAGGAAATGCATGCCATTTTTACATATTCTAGTTTTCTGGGTTTCTAGTGTTTCAGGAAAGACCATAAGTAATTGTCGAGAGGGAAAATATGGCCAACACATACCTACTGGACTGGAGTATTCTGATAATCCTACAACTTCTTACAAAATAAAGTGAAAAACAAGTGAGGTGTTACTCTTTTCACGGGAGGAAAAACATCCACCCAGTGTGTTGACCTGGCTAATGAAAGGTTAGTGCTTCTGAGATTGGAGGGTAGTTGTTGTTGGTGCTGCGGCTAGCTAGCATGGCCATGAAAATCCCTGACAGTTATTGGGCATAGACAATGACCAGATCCTGAGGACAGAGTGGGCTTGGCACGTGTGAAGGTCTTGGGGAAGGCGCTGGCTCACCACATGGACACAATGTCTCACATGGACATTTTTAGAGAGCCAGTCTGGGCACAACCTGACAGCTCAGCTTTTAGAGCCAGTGTAATAAGAATGTCACTGAGCTGAAAGTTTACCAAGGACGATACGGTTGCCTCACAAGGACTCTAGGCTGTCCTCCAAGATCTCTTGGTAGAGAATACACAAAGAATCACAGATAGAGAGAGGATAAACAATTATACTTATTGTTAGGCACCTGGCAAAAAGTACAAAACAATACAAATATGAAACTGGGATTATTCTTTATTTAAACATACAATATAGTTATAGATCAGATGCCATTTCACTGACATAGAGTATAAGATTTGATAATTCTGTAACTGGAAGACCTCATCTACACTGTCACCGCCAGAGGACAAGCCACAACCTAAGATGTGGATTCCTGTTGGCTTAGACAATGGGGAACCCTAACATGTTTATGTGAGCGTTGATTCATTTTTAGGTCATTTCCTGAGAGAGTGTGGAAAGTTTCACCTTATTTCAGGGTGGTGTTCTGACTCAGACATGGAATGCAGGCTTACTGTTGAGTGTCCTACCTGTTATAACTCCCTGAGTGGTTGCGTGACCTGACTACTTGATTATTTTGTCATAGGATACAGTAGCTGCACATATCTAAAAAGAGCAATGTGACAATCCAGTCATTTCAAGTACTTAGACAAAAGTAACAACGTAGGTCTCTAAAAATGTCTCAATGTCTGCCGATTTTTTAAGTGTGCCACCCCATGTCTGTCTATCCTCTTACCGTGACACAAACACTAAAGGGCACTAATAGCCTATTATCTGGCAGCTCCAAGAATGATAGCTTTATCTTTCATTTGGATAAGCAGGCACTCAGCTTCATCACGACAGTACTATATGTAACTGGTGTGAAATGGCTAGCTAGTTAGCTGTGCGCGCTGGTAGCATTCCAATCGGTGACATCACTCGCTCTGAGACCATGAAGCAGTTGTTTCCCTTGCCCTGCAAGAACCCCGGCTTTCTTCGAGCGATAGCTAACGATGCTTGTTCAGAGGGTCCCTGGTTCAAGCCCAGGTTGGGGCAAGGAGAGGGACGGAAGCAAGACTGTTACATTGATGCTGTTGTCCCGGATCACTCAGTTGGGCTCTGCACTGCTGCTGGGGTTTCTGCAGAGAAGGAGGAGGTCAACCGGTGTGAAATTCCGTCAGAACAGCCTCAATTCGTTGGGGTATGGACTCGACAAGCTGTCGAAAGTGTTCCACAGGGATGCTGGCCCATGTTGACTCCAATGCTTCCCACAGTTGTGTCAAATTGGCTGGGTGTCCTTTGGGTGGTAGACCATTCTTGATACACACAGGAAACTGTTGAGCGTGAAAAACCCAGCAGTGTTGCAGTTCTTGACACGCTCATACCAGTGTACCTGGCACCTACTACCATACCCCGTTCAAAGGAACTTAAATCTTTTGTCTTGCCCATTCACCCTCTGAATGGCACACATACACAATCCACGTCTCAATTGTCTCGAGGCTTAAAAATCCTTCTTAACCTGTTTCCTCCCCTTCATCTACACTGATTGAAGTGGATTTAACAAGTGACATAAGGGATCATAATTTTTACCTGGATTCCCCTGGTCAGTCTGTCATGGAAAGAGCAGGTGTTCCTAATGTTTTGTACACTCAGTGTACAGCTTACAACTGGCTCATTCATCCCCCTCCTCTCCCCTGTAACTATTCCCCAGGTCGTTGCTGTAAATGAGAATGTGTTCTCAGTTAACTTACCTGGTAAAATAACGGTAAAATAAAAAATGTAAATAAATAAATGCTTGGCTTTTACATTTTAATTTGATATTCTACCGTGCCTGCATGAGGCATATGGCAAGACTGGATGCTTTTGTCGAAACAGTTGTCAACAAGTGTTTTGTTATCCCTTGTTTTTCCATCACAGCTTGCAGTGCCAGCGAGAGGGTGACAAGAAATCAATCACCAAACCATAAATTCTCTATTCACTTTCTTGTTTACTCACTTCCATTGGTGGGCTTCTCTTTGTGTGCTCAGACCTCGAAAAGCCAAAGCATAACACTTCATGTAGCACTATCCACTGGCCAATGGGAGCAGATGGAGAAAAGGGGGGAGGGAGGTTGCTAAGCAACATGCAGTAACATTAACACAGAATGGAAACAGAAACCTTTCTGGTGTGTCTGGCAGAAACATCCGGCCTGCCCAGAGAACCATCAGTTATTTAGAATAAAGAGAATGTTGTTTTCAAATGCACTCACGATCTGATACTGTCTAGGATCTGTAAACAAATCATATGCCATCAAGCAATATGACATAACAAAGGCTCTTGATTTGGGTATTTGATGTATAATAATTGACAACAACTCCTAGATTAATATGCTGGCTTTAACCCTGCCTTGGTTTCCATTTGCACTGAAAAAATACATGCAAGTTGGATAAATGCATTTAGAGACTAAATGCCATAAACTGGCTTAGGTTTCAATAGAAAATTCTCCCTTCAGACTAAGATCCTAAAGATGTTAAATAACCTTATAATGGGCATATAAAGCACCTCTTGAGACAAATCTGAAATTCAGTTTTGATTCGTGTCTCGTGGTTGTTCTTCTCACTTTAAAGGGGTCCAAGTAACATGATTCTAAAGGATTTATCAAATATTTACCACTCAACACAAATAATTAATCATTAGCCTGAGAAGACATGAATCATCCGCCTGGGAAGACAGAAACAACTAGCCATAGACAATTCTCTCAAAAAATAACTATTCAGTGTACTTACATCTCCATTTTAGTAATTTATCAGATGCTCTTACCCAGAGCGACTTACAGCAGTTGGTGCATACAATTTCGTACTGTTCACATGTTTTGGGGTGACATTTGAGTTTGCAATGCACCTGTGCCATTGGACATGTCAACACAGGAACAGTGAGGCAGAATACGGCCATACATGAGGAAATATTTTGGATGGATAAAAGTTAGCACCAACGTTTGAGCGATGCCTGATAAAGAGCACAGGTCTGATGTGAAGGTTTAAAGAGAGTGCATTAATACGGTATGTGAGGGGGACACGTTCATTCTGAATGACGTAGCACATACGGTTTCTTAGCACTATAGATCCTTCGCCAACTGTTAAAGAACGTGTCGCCCATTCAGCATGTCGATCAGCATGTCACGTTCATGTTAACTGTTTCTGGTCAAGAGAGATTTCCTTAGACAATAGACGACAGTCCTCCATGGTTTGCAGTGTCAGTCCTGAGCGGACCTATCCCCCTGGATTCGAGGTTTTACTGGTTCACAGGAGTACTCAAATTTGTCTTGCAGGACAGGGCAGAGTCATGGTACACACGGCCTAAATGGGTGTAGATGGTGACACGAAAACACTTTCGTGTAGACACGTGAATGAGGCAGAGTTGTCGTGCTCTCCATCCTGAGAGAGGTCACCAGGTCAATCCTGAGGTCAGTCATTCAGTGGTTACTGAACGCCTCCATGCCCCTCCCCGTTATGTGAAAGTTCATGTCACATGCACTTAATCAGGAAGCCCGCCTATTCGTCAAAGAAACCGTCTGAACATGGAGGTAGCCATTCACTGTGTCAATAACTATTGTGCATTCAGTCCCTATTGTGCATTCAGTCCCTATGGGGCATTCAGTTGCTTTCATCTCTATGGGTGAAGTGTGGGTTTGTGAAGATAATCAAAAATATCATAATCCAGAATGTTCATGAAATAATTTTTTAAAACATACAAAAAAATGTATTATCAAGGAACAGCATCCAGAGGTTGAGGTTCTCATCTCCCATTAAGTGACCATGAGTTGTTATTGTTTGTTTCTTGGTTTGCCTGTTTAATACTGTAGCTCATTCACTGAGTTATGCAGTAACCATATTAAGTCCAACTGCAGAGCACAGTATGGAGTTTCAGACAGACTTAAGTTATTCATTGTGTCATTTTTACACATCCACACAGATTACACAGAGAACCAGGTAGGCCTATACTATACAGAGAGAAGATAATAACAATAGGGAATTTAGGAGCTCTGTATACACGTCATTCATGTATTTACCTACATATCATGTTGCCATATGTTATTTCTGCTATTATGAAAAACATACTCAATATAGTCAGTCGTGTGGTTGCAGATAACAGATGGATGTGTCTCTACTGCGGTATTTAGCGCATCAATGCAGGTAATAGGTAAGTGCTAGAATTACAATCAAACACTCGTGATATTAACGCAAGTCACTCGAGCCATAAAATGAAAGACACATTTGTCAGCGTTTATGTTGTCAAGGGAGCGAAATTATCCAACGTGGGCATGATGCAAATTGTCTTATGTACGATATTTATCTGACGAGCAAAATGAAGCATATGAGAAAGGCAGACAATAAAATGACACATGTTTACCTTTGTAGAGTGGGCAATCCAAATTGTCTTATGTACGATATTTATCTGACGAGCAAAATGAAGCATATGAGAAAGGCAGACAATAAAATGACAAATGTTTACCTTTGTAGAGTGGCAATCCAGTGTTCCTTATCAATATCGCTGCCACACGCGGCAGTGAGGTCTCTGCTACAATAAATACAGTCGCCACAGCGAGCACACAGGCACACACCCCCACCAATCTCCCCGACACGGTTTGCGTCTCACTCCTTGCTCACTTACATGCATCTTTCCCTCCTTGAGGACAGGCGAAAGGATGGAGGTGGCGTCAGGACTCATTATGTCCTATTATGGGATATCGTCATCGCTCTTGCATTACAGGCTTCTTACACATGTATCATCATAAGAATGTTGACGGATCAATGCGAAATTCATTTAAGATTAATTGAATGCATTTGATTACGTTTGGTAAAGTTGGTGTTTTTAAAGTGTATTTCTGGTTGAAGGACCACTGTGGACCACTATGCATAGTGACTCAGGAACAGGTGCAAATGTGATAAATTAATACACCATAAGTTTAGCTTATTGGATCCATCTTGGGCTCAATTGTCAATTAAGCTATATGGAAGTGCATGAAATACACTCAAATGTTGTGTTGTGCAGGTTGACAATGAAATATACATCAAAGCATCAGACAATAGATAATTGATCGTTTTACAAAAGAAAGAAAGGCTATATTGCAGTATATTTCTTTCTAACATGCCAAACATCACTCTCATTTCATACAAAAAACGGAGTAAATCATGTACCGAGCGCCATCAAGTGGCTCATATTGTACGTTACATACACTATGTACAGTGTGCAGTGTAAAATGCGTGTCTGCTGATGGCACTCCTTTCAAGGAAATGAATGTACATGTCCATGTCTTGTGGTGCGTACCAAACATTAACTCAAGACATTTATTTTAAAACAGATTACATAAATGGTTAATCTTTGCATTTGTAAAATCAAAGTTCATTGTGTGATCGGTTGTATAATAATACAGTAGTACACTATCCACGACCAAGCGTGACAAACAAACACAATCCTTATTTGATCAATTTGTTGAAAACCCTTTACAATTCTAACGCAGGAAGTTAATACGAAATCATTTACAGTACCACTGCGTCTGTTGTAGGGTTGGAGTCATTAGAATTCAATTCAGAAAGTGATTTGAATTTAACATTTTAAAAATGGAAAAACATTTGAAATGAATAGCTTCTTCATTTTAGTTTATTTAGAAGTAATTGAAAATAGATGCCTTTTTTTTATTATGCTTATACAGTCCCGTCCCTCAACTGTTCACCAAAAAAAGTGGCAGGGTGCCGCTTTGTTGTTGTTTGAATCCAAGATTTCCCTTCTAAATATGAATTTCAGTTTAGTTACTGAATTGACTGACTTGAGGATGATGTTCTATGTGGTTCTGTTCTACACACTCAAACCTTCCTGCATGATGTTCATATACAGTGCCTTCAGAAACTATTCACACCCATTGACCTTTTCCACATTTTGTTTTGCTACAGCCTGAGTTTAAAATGGATTCAATTTATATTTTGTGTCACTGGCCTAAACACAATACCACATAATGTCAAAGTAGGTTTTTGGTAAATGAAAAGCTGAAATGTTTTGAGTCAATAAGTATTCAACCCCCTTGTTATGGCAAGCCTAAATAAGTTCAGGAGCAAGAATGTCCTTAACAAGTCACATAATAAGTTGCATGGACCCACTCTGTGTGCAATAATAGTGGTTAACATGATTTCTAAATGACTACCTCATCCCTGTACCCCACACATACCAATGATCTGTAAGGACCCTCAGTCAAGCAGTGAATTTCAAACACCGATTCAACCACAAAGACCAGGGAGGTTTTCCAATGCCTCTCAAAGAAGGGCACCTATTGGTAGATGGGTAAAAAAAAAGCAGACATTGAATATCCCTTTGAGCATGGTATTAAGAGACTTAGAGACTTACCCAGAAATACTCACAGCTGTAATTGCTGCCAAAGGTTCTTCTACAAAGTATTGACTCAGGGGTGTGAATACTTATGTAAATGAGATATTTCTGTATTTCCTTTTCAATAAATGTTCAAACATTTCGAAAAACCTGTTTTCACTTTGTCATTATGGGGTATTGTATGTGATGGTTTAAAAAAATATTTGATCAATTTTGAATTCAGGCTGTAACACAACATGTGGAATAAGTCAAGGGGTATGAATACTGTAAGTAACACTGCCTGATTAGTTCTTGACAGATATTTTAGAGGGCAGTCATTTAAAATGCTATAACAGCAGAGCTGTGCGTCATCGTGTCCTCCGGGGTATGCGAGGGGGAGAGGTGGTCCTCTGAGGTGGTCTCTGAGGGAGAGCTCGAGAGGGGTATGATATGTAACGCTCCTCCAGCAAACTCTCCGCAGCCCTAAAATGTATAACAGATAACCACATAGTTACACTTGGCATGACAAATTAAACAGAGATGAAACCACCTAATTAGCATAATAATACAAAACATAACAATACGTCAGTTTAAACTAGAGATATCTGTTTTTCTTCATTGGATGCGTCTCATTCCACCGCATCTGTCTACGTCGCCCTTCCTTATCTGTGGCGGAAGGTGACAGAGCTAGAGAGGTGTTTGTCAGACCATGAGACATCTCGAAAATGGGTCTTCTCACAAAAACGTTTTGGCTTACAAACTATTATGACCCCTCTATGGAAAGATGAGACTCTTACGAACACAATTACGTTTTGTCTTGGGACAAGCGTCTTGGGACTCGTCTGAACAGCTGATCTGCCAACTTCTGTCTGTAGCATCCGAACTAACTGTGGAAAGGCGATACACTCACAAACACTTACATGTCGATTGTTTTGCTCTAGGACTCCAACAGGCCTCACAACACTCGTCTGAAGGTACCAGTTGACAAATGAATGGAACTATATATGGACACCGTTTAGCTATAGGGCCGACACTTCAGAACAAGCGTCTGTTGTTCAATGTAGTGAATGTTATTCAATGCGTTTGTATGGGCTAATAGCCAAATACACATTTTCATCAAATCATTTTTTACATATTTTTTGTTATCATTCAAATTCAAATAGCTACATTATCCTTGGTATGACCTTCTTAAAACAATTCCATATGTTCATGTGAGAATACTGTAAGTAACACTGCCTGATTAGTTCTTGACAGATATTTTAGAGGGCAGTCATTTAAAATGCTATAACAGCAGAGCTGTGTGTCATCGTGTTCTCCGGGGTATGCGGGGGGGAGAGGTGGTCTCCTCTATTCACCTCCGGCTCACCCGACGAGTCCACCTACTCCGCTCCCTTCTCCGTCTGGATCTGGCGCACTTCGTCTTGCGCCCCGAGGGAGTACGATGGAGCAGCGGCAGGGTGCCAGGGGTTTCTGTTACAGATCAATTTATACCTGGCTACCGTGAGGCCGACTCCCTCGGGGGAGAAGAGTATGAGCCTCCTCGTCTCCTGCCTGACGGGCCGAGCGTTGGAATAGGCCAACGCTGTATGGAATGGCCTAGACTCAGCGAGGGAGAACTACCCTGAGTTCACCCGTCATTTCCGGGCCGTATTTGACCACCCCCCAGAAGGCTGAGCGGCGGGTGAGCGACTGTTTCATCTTAGGCAGGAGACGAGGAGTGCGCAAGACTTTGCTCTGGAGTTCCGGACCTTGGCTGCTGGGGTCGGGTGGACGACAGGGCCCTAATGGATCACTACCGGTGTAGCCTCCGGGAGGACGTCTGCAGGGAGCTAGCGTGTCGGGACACTACACTCTCCCTAGATGAACTGATCGACATGTCCATCCGACTGGACAATCTGCTGGCTGCCCGCGGGCGTTCAGAAAGGGTCCTGTCAGTTCCACCTCCTAGCCCTCCCGCGCCCATTCCCATGGAGCTAGGAGGGGCCGCGTCAAGGGGAACCGGAGGAGGGCGCTCCTCCTGCACCAATTGTGGTCGACGAGGACACACGACCGACCGGTGCTGGGGGGGTCCCTCTGGGAGTCGAGAGGGCAGGCAGAACACTCCTCGTTCACCCCAGGTGAGTCAGCATCAAACTCACCCAGAACCCTCTGTTGGTCACATGTTTGTTTTAATTTTTTTTCTTGATTTTTCTCCCTTCTCCCAGCATAAGGCACTAGTCGATTCAGGCGCAGCTGGGAACTTTATGGATCGCGGACTCACCCTCAAGCTGGGAGTTCCGCTGGTGCCGTTAGATTCCCCCTTCCCCGTGCCCTCCTTAGATAGCCGGCCATTAGGGTCAGGGCTGGTCAAGGAGGCCACGGTGCCACTGGACATGGTAACGCAGGGGAATCATACGGAGCGAATTAGTTACTTCCTTATTGATTCACCTGCGTTTCCAGTGGTGCTGGGGGTGCCTTGGCTGGCCAGTCACAATCCCAGGATTTTGTGGAAACAGGGGGTTCTCCAGGGGTGGTCAGAGGAGTGTTCAGGTAGGTGTCTGGGAGTTTCCATCGGTGCCATGTCGGTGGAGAGTCCAGACCAGATTTCCACTGTGCGCATTCCCCCTGAGTATGCCGATTTGGCTTTCGCCTTCTGTAAGAAGAAGGCAAATAAATTACCACCTCATCGACAGGGGGATTGTGCGATAAACCTCCAGGTAAACGCTGCGCTTCCCAAGGGTCACGTGTACCCATTGTCCCAGGAGGAGACGTTGGCTATGGAGACATATGTAACGGACTCTCTGGGACAGGGGTACATTCGGCCCTCCATTTCACCCGTCTCCTCAAGTTTCTTTTTCGTGAAGAAAAAGTGGGGAGGTCTGCGTCCGTGCATTGATTATAGAGGTCTCAATTCCATTACAGTGGGGTTCAGTTACCCACTACCTCTCATCGCTATGGCGGTGGAATAATTTCATGGAGCGCGTTTTTTCACAAAACTGGATCTCAGGAGCGCGTATAATCTGGTGCGTATTCGGGAGGGAGAGGAGTGGAAAACCGCGTTTAGTACCACATCTGGCCACTATGCGTACCTCGTCATGCCGTATGGGTTGAAGAATGCTCCAGCCGTCTTTCAATCCTTTGTGGATGAGATTCTCATGGACCTGCATGTGCCTCTGGTGCGCAGGGTGCTTGGTAGACTGCTGGAGCATGACCTATACGTCAAGGCTGAGAAGTGTGAGTTCTCCAAACGAGCCGTCTCCTTCCTGGGTTGTCGCATTTCCACCTCGGGGGTGGTGATGGAGTGTGACCACGTTAATGCCGTGCGTAATTGGCCGACTCCAACCACGGTGAAAGAAGTGCAGCGGTTTTTGGGATTTGCCAATTACTACCGGAGGTTTATCTGGGGTTTTGGCCAGGTAGCGGCTCCCATTACCTCACTGCTGAAGGGGGGGCCGGTGCGTTTATGGTGGTCGACAGAGGCAGACAGAACTTTCAACCAGTTGAAGGCACTGTTCACTGATGCGCCTGTGTTGGCGTACCCGGACCCCTCCTTACCATTCATGGTGGAGGTGGACGCGTCCGAGGCTGGGGTGGGTGCCGTGCTATCACAGCACTCGGGTACGCCACTAAAACTCCATCCCTGCGCTTTCTTTTCTAGGAAGCTCAGTCCGGCGGAGCGCAACTATGATGTGGGGGACCGGGAGCTGTTGGCTGTGGTCAAGGCTCTGACCGCGTGGAGACACTGGCTTGAGGGGGCGAGACACCCTTTTCTCATCTGGACTGACCACCGGAACCTGGAGTATATCCGGGCAGCCAGGAGACTGAATCCGCGTCAGGCACAGTGGGCCATGTTCTTCACCTGATTTCAGTTCACTATTTCGTATAGACCAGGTTCCATGAACACCAAGGCCGATGTGCTGTCCCGTCTCTATGACACTGAGGATCGGCCCATCGATCCTACTCCCATCCTTCCAGCCTCTAAGCTGGTAGCACCAGTGGTATGGGAGGTGGACGAGGACATTGAGCGGGCGCTACAGGTAGAGCCTGCGCCTTCTAACTGTCCTACAGGCCGTAAGTACGTTCCGCTTGGTGTCCGTGATCAATTGATTCGATGGGCTCATACACTACCCTTGTCGGGTCATCCTGGGATGGCGAGGACAGTGCGAGGCCTTAGGGGAAATACTGGTGGCCCACCTTGGCTAAGGACGTGAGGTTTTATGTCTCTTCCTGTTCGGTATGCTCCCAGAGTAAGGCTCCTAGGCACCTTCCTAGAGGGAAGTTACAACCCCTCCCCGTTCCACAAAGGCCGTGGTCTCACCTGTCAGTGGACTTCCTTACCGATCTTCCCCCGTCTCAGGGGAATACCACAGTTCTGGTGGTTGTGGATCGGTTCTCTAAGTCCTGCTGTCTCCTCCTGTTGCCCGGTCTCCCTACGGCCCTACAGACTGCGGAAGCTCTATTCACCCATGTCTTCCGGCACTATGGGGTGCCGGAGGACATCGTTTCTGATCGGGGTCCCCAGTTCACGTCCCGTGTATGGAGGGCGTTTATGGAGGGCCTGGGGGTCTCGGTCAGCTTGACCTCCGGTTATCACCCTGAGAGCAATGGGCAGGTGGAGAGAGTGAACAAGGAGGTGGGTAGGTTTCTGCGGCCGTACTGCCAGGACCGGCCAAGGGAGTGGTCCAGGTACATACCATGGGCCGAGCTGGCACAAAACTCACTCCGCCACTCATCCACTAACATGTCGCCATTTCAGTGTGTGTTAGGCTACCAGCCGGTCCTGGCACTGTGTCATCAGAGTCAGACCGAGGCTCCTGCGGTGGAGGATTGGGTGCAGCGCTCCAAGGAGACCTGGAGTCCTGTCCAGGAATCCCAGGAATCCCTTAAGCAAGCAGGTGGACGGCAGAAGAGGAGCGCTGACCGCCACCACAGTGAGGCCCCCGTATTCCAACCGGGGGACAGGGTCTGGCTCTCGACCCGAAACCTGCCCCTCCGCTTGCCCTGCCGGAAGCTGGGTCCTCAGCATGTAGGGGCCTTCAAAGTCCTGAGGAGAATAAACGAGGTGTGTTACAGATTAAAACTCCCTTCTTATTATCGTATTAACCCCTCGTTTCATGTGTCTCTCCTCAGGCCGGTGGTAGCTGGTCCCTTACAAGAAGGTGAGGTGCTGGAGGTCCCTCCGCCCCCTCTGGACATCGAGGGGTCCCCGGCGTATACAGTACGTACCATTCTGGACTCAAGATGCCGGGTGAGGGGCCTGCAGTACCTCGTGGACTGGGATGGGTACGGCCCGGAGGAGAGGTGCTGGGTGCCGGTGGGGGACATACTGGATCCGTCACTGTTGAGGGATTTCCATCGCCTCCACCCGGATCGCCCTGCGCCTCGCCCTCCGGGTCGCCCCCGAGGCCGATGTCGGCATGCTGCGGGAGCCGCGCATCGGGGGGGGGACTGTCACGACTCCTGCCGAGGGTGACTCCTCTTCCTGTTCGGGTGGCGCTTGGCGGTCGTCGTCACCGGCCTACTAGCTGCCACCAATCCCTTTTCCCTTTTCTGTTGGTTATGCCTTTATTTGTTGCACCTGTTTCAATTAGGTCATTAGCTGAGCTATTTAAGCCCGTCTCCCCACCTGTTCTGTTTGCGGGCTTGTTTCATTCATTTACACTGTGTGTTGTGTAGTGGATCGTGTTTTTTGGGACTTTGTATTTTGATACACCCTGTTGTGTTGGGCGAATACTCTTTTGGTGGTGCCTAATAAAAAGCACTGTACTAAACGCTTCTGTTTCCTGCGCCTGACTCCACACCCACGACGTCCCAGCGTTACACAGTATTTCCAGTCATTTCAAAAGAGGGTCAACTTACAGTCAACTGTAAGTGCTGTTATTGTGAAGTGGAAACATCTAGGAGCAACAATGGCTCATCCGCAAAGTGGCAGGCCACACAAGCTCACAGAACGGGACGGCCGAATGCTGCAGTGTGTAGTGCGTACAAATTGTCTGTCTTCGGTTGCAACACTCACTACAGAGTTCCAAACTGCCTATGGAAGTAATGTCAGCGCAAGAACTGTTCGTCGTCAGCTTCATGAAATGGGTGTCCATGACCGAGCGGCCGCACACAAGCCTAAGATCACCATGCGCAATGCCAAGCTTCGGCTGGAGTGGTGTAAAGCTCACCGCCATTGGACTCTGGAGCAGTGGAAACATGTTCTCTGGAGTGATTAATCACACTACACCATCTGGCAGTCCGATGGACGAATCTGGGTTTGGGGATGCCAGGAGAACGCTACCTGCCCCAATGCATAGTGCCAACTGTAAAGTTTGGTGGAGGAGGAATAATGGTCTAGGGCTGTTTTTAATGTTTGGGGCTAGGCCCCTTAGTTCCAGTGAAAGGAAGTCTTAACGCCACAGCATACAACGACATTCTAGACGATTCTGTGCTTACAACTTTGTGGCAACATTTTGGGGAAGGCCTTTTCCTGTTTCAGCAGGACAATGTCCCCGTGCACAAAGAGAGGTACATACAGAAATGGTTTGTCGAGATCGGTGTGGAAGAACTTGACTGGCCTGCACACAGCCCTAACCTCAAACCCATCAAACACCTTTGGGATGAATTGGAACGCAGACTAATCATCCAACATAAATGCCCGACCTCACTAGTGGTTGAATGGAAGCAAGTCCCATGAGAAATGTTCCAACATCTAGTGGAAAGCCTCCCAGAAGAGTGGAGGCTGTTACAGCAGCAAAGCCGGGACCAACTCCATATTAATGCCCATGATTTTGGAATGAGATGTTCAACGAGAAGGTTTTCACATACTTTTGGTCATGTAGTGTAGCTGATTGTCTTTTCTCACAGTTAGTCCAGTATGTTTCAGCTGCAGTGACTGGATATGCATATATTATTTTTACATTTTAAAATATAGCCTCAACTTGAGACTGTTTATTGTAATCATTAGGGTTGGGGTTGGTTTTGTGGTCGTCAATTTGTGATGCTTATCAACTCAGTTTACCCACGTGGTTTTATTTGAGATGCAAGTTGCACATAACTATGAACATAAATATATTCTGGGCAGTTTCATTACAATTAGGAAGAATAAATGGTAACACTGCTTTTGAATACCCTCTTCAAAATGCCTGTTTAACTCCTTATGAGCAGTGCATCATGTATTATAATGGACAACTTAGGTGCTAATAACTGCTTATAGACATCTATGACTACATTCATACTGCAATTTGACCAAGGCTCTATAACGCAAATGTTCATATGAATACAGTGAACATGAAACTAGACATTTAAAATTAGAATAATATAAGCGTTGTTATGTTAAACTCTTACTCAACATCTATCCCTCTCTCAACCATGTGACACGTTTTTATGTTAGCTCATGAAGAAAATGTTGAACTTGTATATAGGCTATCTTCACACTTCAGGTTTCCTCTGTGAACGCACAGTCAGTGGTGGGCCAATATTTCCTCTTTATCGCTTCTGTCATCAAACCTTTACCACTGTGTGTAGCCTACAGTGTAGAATACTCACTGATATGTTTCTTAAGTGTGCTTGCCTTTTCAATATGTCGTATTCTGAAATGAAACTATTGGTTTGCATATTACTCTTTGTTGAGCTGTTATCTACAGCATTAATAAATCACATTGTAATATTGTAACATTGGTTGTTATACTGCAATATTAGACCCTCTGTGATCCTTAATTTTTATAATAATCATATTGCTGTAATACTATAAATTGCATGTTTAAGTTGCATTTTGTTGTTGATTTCTGTGAGGAGGAAGTCACCTTGCTATCTATGATGATGTCATATTACTGATTCAATGTTGCCTTTCTGGAATTCCATATTGCATTACATGTAACATAACATTCTGTAATCAAGTTACAGCTAGTTTCAGTGATGCTGACACAGGAACGTATAAAAGGGCCTCTCTTATCCAGAGAGAGGGCTTACCTGTCTGGGAGTCGTGGTGGGATTCTGGGGGGAGGAGGTAGAGGTGCGGCCTCAGCGGGCCGTGGGGGTAGAGGGAGGAAGTCTGATGTGTCCTTTCCATGGATCAAATCAATACACAGCATAAGTAATAATCAGGGAATCTACAAAAGCACTGATTGTAAATACATTGACAAGAGTACATAGTAAATAAGTACATTGTGCCTTCATAAGTATGCTTGTTTTTTTCCCCGCAATATGTCAATCACAAATGTACTGTATAACTGAAATGTTTTTTTTTGTGGTGAGTTGATTCCATCGGATTGAATATCTCTCCAGCAACAATATGTATGAATACGAATAAGCTATTTAGCCTTGTTTACGGAACCGTGGGAACTGGGCCTTGAAAAGACTTTAAAGAACAGTTTGGTCTCACCTCAAAGTCGGGCTCAGTTCCGCTGCTGTAGCTAATCGTACTATTTGTGCTGAGTCTGTTACTGCCACTACCTGGGGAAAGTAAAAGTCAAAAATGTAAGCTCAGGAAAGGAAGAAACACTACAAGTAATTGTGAAACAGTTTCTTCAACAAGAACTTGTGGTGGGTTGCTACGAACAGCAAAGAGTGCACATTAATAGCTAGAGATGAAAGCCACTTAGAGAGAGGAGCTGAATAGAGCAACAATAATGGGGAGAGTAATGTGCTACAGGTTTTCATCTTTTAGACATAATGACCATACGGGATATGGAAATAATCAGAGTTGATCAGCAAAACAAACGGCCAATTGCGTTTCAGATTTCATCACTTCTCCAAACCAAAAGTATATTTCCAAAAGCACTATCTTGGTACTAATACAGATTTTTGATAATAACAATAATATAAACAACATCAAAACGACCAAAAAAATACCGACTTAATAATTACATCAGTTGTCATTTTGTACTACCATTTAGGCTCATAGTGACATTCAAACGACAGAGATTGTACTCACTGGATGTGCTGGAGGTACTGCCAGTTTTCCAGGTGCCTCTCTGGCTTGACCGGGTCACAGGAGGGGGTTGGGCAATGACCCGTGGGGTGGGCTCGTACACAGAACACTCAACAGCCATGTTGGAGGCCCAGGGAAGGTTCCTCTGCAGTGGGGCGGTTATCTCCAGACCTCACAGGGTAGAGGCCAGATCAACAATAAGCATCACTCATCAACAATAAGCTAAATATCATACCTTCATAGATGTTACAAAGTACCAGTGGTGACCTGTCATTCAGGGCAGGTGGTTCTGAGCTCCAACTGTTTAGCTATAAAATAAAAAATAAAATACAAAATAAAAAACATTGTTGTTGCCTGTTTTGCATGTTATTTTGGCATTAATACGTGTCACATATCAGTTTGCAAACATGGTCTCTTTTTTGCTTTCTTGAGTAAGGCAGCACCAAAATGCAGGTGTTTCAGCCTTGCTTAGTGCTTTCTGTAGTGGTGGGGAAGCTAGCGGAAAATATGGAGCGTAGGTGTTGGTAATGTTCTCTAGTTGCGCCCATGTCACTCATGGAGACACTACATCACTGCAAAATCTACGGGTAGAGCTCGAAATTTCCAGCCCCTTGGGTGCTGCCATAGAGTTACATTAGTGCCCATCCAAGAAGCCTAAAGGTCATTGGCTACAGATAAAATGACGTCAAATCATGCTATATCTACCGTAGCTTTGATTGGACTGATCATGTGTGATTGGGCTCCCGAGTGGCACAGCGGTCTAAGGCATGGCATCTCAGTGCTAGAGGTATCACTACAGACCCTGGTTTAATTCCAGGCTGTATGACAACCGGCCGTGATTGGGAGTCCCATAAGGCGGCGCACAATTGGCCCAGCGTCGTCCGGGTTAGGGTTTTGCCGCGGTAGGCCGTCATTGTAAATAAGAATTTGTTCTAAACTGACTTGCCTACTTAAATAAAGGTTAAATAATTTTTTTTTTATTCAACATCATATTTTAAAAATATTAGCTAGCAAGCTAGCAGTCATCATCATGAATGAAGTTAACAATCTACTGGTAAATCCTTTTCAATCCTTGTCATATAAAGAGAAATTATAGATAAAACATATCGTTGCTCATCGGCCATTGGACATAAACATTACACAACAAGTTGGAAATCGCAAATTCAATAATGAGTGGTTTGGAAGGAATCAGTGGCTAACTGGAAGCTTTGCAAAGCAATCACTAGCATGCTATTCAGTGGAGTGAGTTTGTGGTACAAGTCTGGGTATAAAGGTATCTTTTCCAAGCTTAAAAGGATAAACATTCAACACCATGGGCAATAAAAGGTTGAATACATTGGCCATACTGTCAATCCAGCATGATTTCTGCCACGTTCTCAGACTTCAGTGAGTTCAAGACAGCTGGGAACTCGGGAAAAAACACGCCTCGACTGGGAAAATACAATCATCCAACTCGGAATTCCAAGTCGGGTACTCGGGCCTCTTTCTAGAGTTCCGACCTGAAGATCATTGACGTCATGATTCAACCTTGTTTTTTTCAGAGTTCTCAGTTGTCTTGAAAATACCATAAATCCAGAGAATGCCAGACTTTAATGACAAAATTTGCACACAAAGGACCGCCATGAAGGATCGTCCTGTTCAAGTGAGCACAGCACAAGAAGGTGTCCAAAACTGTCTTGTATGGTGCTGCATAAATGATGTAATATGCCGGGGAGATATGCATACTATAGCTAAGAAAGTAATACTAAGTGTATGTTGTGTAGTAAGCTGTTAGTAGCCCATGTGCCCCACCCTAATAATTTGGTTCATTTCCCCCTCATAATTTAGCCTAATGGTCTGACTTGGTGGTGCACTTGTAGCAGCCTTTAGGCACCTTTAAAGAAATGTAAACACTGAATATTGTAAGAGCTTTCAATGTCTGCTTATATGCCCCCTTTATTTACCCTACTGTTCTGACTTGGTGTACAGGGAGAATACTGTAAGAACGGCCCATGTTCTGAATTCTCTCTGTACATTTCAAAAGTGCTGAACAAATAGTTATATTGACTACGTCTGTCCTAGCTCGCTTATTAATGTCTTAATCGAAATAACGGATTGCCTCTTATCCGCTAGTTGCACCCTTATGCTATAGTTTGTACATCTCAATTGTCAGTAGAAATCACATTTGTTTCAGCAAGTCAGCCATATCAGCTATGTTTTTTTAAAAGGCAGTAAATGAGGCTGAATGAACTGTTTCACTGCCAGACAAGGGTTAGCTGTTAGCCAGGTGTAGCAGTGGTAACCACATGGTGGTCACCACATGGTTCTGAAAAGAAAGCTGTTGGGACCGCTTTATGTAGGCCTTAACAGTTTGTAGGCACCGTTTGTCACTGTCATAGTGCAATTAATGTATTGTGTGTGTACTGGCTTCGCGGGCATGCATCTAACATTACATTTTGTAGTTTGCCGCACCTAGATATACATGATAAAATTGCCACTGCAAAGTACACTACATGACCAAAAGTATGTGGACACCTGCTCGTAGAACATCTCATTCCAAAATTGTGGTCATTAATATGGAGTTGGTCCCCCCTTTGCTGCTATAATAGCCTCCACTCTTCTGGGAAGGCTTTCCACTAGATATTGGAACATTGCTGCAGGGACTTGGTTCCGTTCAGCCACAAGAGCATTAGTGAGGTCCGGTACTGATGTTGGGCGATTACGCCTGGCTCGCAGTCGCCAATCCAATTCATCCCAAAGGTGTTTGATGGGGTTGAGGTCAGGGCTGTGTACAGGCCAGTCAAGTTCTTCCACACCGATCTCAACAAACCATTTCTGTATGTACCTCGCTTTGTGCACGGGGACATTGTCGTGCTGAAACAGGAACAGTCCTTCCCCAAACTGTTGCCACAAAGTTGGAAGCACAGAATCGTCTAGAATGTCAATGTATGCTGTAGCGTTATCAACCATGAAAAAACAACCCCAGACCATTATTCCTCCTCCACCAAACATGACAGTTGCCACTATGCATTCGGGCAGATAGTGTTCTCCTGGGATCCTCCAAAACCAGATTTGTCCGTTGGACTGCCAGATGGTGAAGCATGATTCATCACTCCAGAGAACGCATTTCTATAATTCAATGGCGATGAGCTTTATACCACTCCAGCTGACGCTTGGCATTGCACATGGTGATCTTAGGCTTGTGTGCGGGTGCTCGGCCATGGAAACCCATTTCATGAAGCTCCTGACGAACAGTTCTTGTGCTGACGTTGCTTCCAGAGACAGTTTGGAACTCGGTAGTGAGTGTTGCAACTGAGGAGAAATGATTTTTATGCTCTACGCTCTTCAGCACTCGGCGGTCACGTTTTGTGAGTTTGTGTGGCCTAGCATTTCTCGGTTGAGCCATTGTTGCTCCTAGATGTTTCTACTTCACAATAACAGCACTTACAGTTGACCGGGGAAGCTCTAGCAGGGCCGAAATTTGACGAATTTGACGAACTGAAAGTGTCATCCTATGACGGTGCCACGTTGAAAGTCACTTAGCTCTTCAGTAAGGCCATTATACTGCCAATGTTT
This sequence comes from Salmo trutta, assembly GCF_901001165.1. Taxonomy (NCBI): domain Eukaryota; kingdom Metazoa; phylum Chordata; class Actinopteri; order Salmoniformes; family Salmonidae; genus Salmo; species Salmo trutta. The sequence goes on along the minus strand of NC_042961.1, from coordinate 28,151,900 downwards.
GTCTATGGAGATCGCATGGCTGTGTGCTCGATTTTATACACCTGTCAGCAACGTGTGTGGCTGAAATAGCCAAATTCAGTGTTTTACAGCAACTGCTAAGACATTATCATGTTTTGTATCAAATATGACCTTTGATGCTGTCTTGTGACCTACAGAATTGTAGGCATAGTCAAATATCAAAATAAACACTTTTCAGTAACCCTGACAAATGAAATGTAATTGCAATTGAAGTACAAACTATGCTCATCACATGTAGAGACAAAGTATAGCTAGTAGTCTCCAAATATTCTTACTGATCTCCTTCCCAATCTTCTCCCTCTCTTTGTGCCGTCTGGTAATGCTGCCTCGTAATCTCTTCAAATTGTCCTGTAACAAAAAAGTTTTTCTTTATTCATGGAAGTAGTGGTTCAGGTTGTCATTGTACCCCCAGAGTCTAGGCTTGGGCCACAGAAAGTATATGTTTCTTGTGTTCTGCCAAGAGATTTGAGTATGAACTATAATCTACTACTGTACCTGTTGATTACGCAGAGACTGAGATCTCCTATCCTCATCAAACTGCCAGGCCTTGAATTCCTTGACAGCATCGTCCACACTCAGGACCCCCACCTTCACCTTCTCCTGCAAAGCTATGAGCTGCCTCTGGCCTTGGGTCTTCACCTCAGCATAGGGGTCGTGGGATGAGGAGGTGGAGGCTCCATCTCTCACAGGCCTCACTGGAGGTTTTGGAGGCACATACATTGTTTACTAATTAGTGGAGAAGATGTGATTCAGGACAAATAAAATAATCTAATCTGCTTTTCAATTTGATACATACCAGTGGATGACTCTGTTTCTCTGAGGTCCGTCTGTGGATTTGATTCTTCTTTTGCTGAAAACACTGTGAATCAAAAATCATTGTTATTCACCTCAACTTAAAATACTTTACACTGGTTTGACAGCTCATGGATTAGCTAATATCTTTAGAGAACACTTTGGCCATCTACCTCTTGAGATGTAGGTCTTGGACTCTTCAGGCTCGGAAAATGTTACAGGTCTCGGAATGGGGGCTGGTGGACGGTTGACAATTTCCGGGAGATAGCTTGCATTCTCGTCCACCGTGTCATAGATTTGATCAGAAACACACATATTGTAAAGTTCTTCTTCCTCAAAACCCTCTGGTTCTTCCACCTGGTCTCCCACCTCTTCATTAGTTGTATGCTCCCCAACTTGGGGCACACCTGCATCAGGTTTACCCAAAAAGAAAAGCCACATAATTTGTAAAAAAGAGAAAGGCATTTTAGGATCTGAATATCTAGACTATAAACCATACTTAAGTCCACAAGTACAATTACAGTACAGTACAATGCAGTATTTTTCAAATTTACCTTGAAAAAAATGTCTAAGTATGGCTTCCTCCGGGTTATGAGACTCTCCTAATGCCTTCTCCATGTCCTCATCTGAGGGAAATAAAATATTCAAAGATCTTCAACATCATCATCATCATCATTAACATCATCATCATCAAAGATAAATGGTACTTAATGTGATTAGTCATAATTAGTCATACATAGGTCTTCCATGGAGTCGGGGTTTAACCTGATCATGGTCTCATAGATGTCTTCTTGACACCCAGGGTTTAGGGAGTCGTTCATGATGTCTTGAGAAGAGTTGGACATGGACTCGTACACCTCCTCATCTTCTTCACCCGTGTCAGCTTTCTCCTACAGAGTAGATATCGTGAACATAGTCTTCACTAAAGATATGTTTTTCAGAAAGCTACAACAATAACATTTACCAGTAGCTTTTCATTCCTTCCTGTGCAATTCATAGTATAAGCATAATGCACTTCCATTTGGTATAGGTGACAGTCAGCTGGCTGTGGCCATTGACATAATTGAGATCACACTTCAGAGATAAAAGATAAATACATCACGGAATGAAAATACTAACAATGGACTTACCACAAAGTAATCTATGAACTGTCTCAGTTCAGAGAAGCCGCTCCTCTCTGCCAGTGTATTCGGGTAGTCTCCATTCTTATTCATCACGCTGTAGGCCTGTACGGCACCTGGACACTGGAGCAGGACTGTTGTCAGCTTCTTCAGCCCATACTTTGCGGCAAAATGAAGCAGAGTGGGAAGCTCCTCCTTTCGCTGATCTGAGTGACCCAAAAAGTCTAATTAACCAATGTAATCTATCCCACTTTTTCTGAACATTCTTGAGGACTTGAAAACTATCAGGATATAAGTTGAACTTACAAAAAAGTGAAATGTTACCAATTCATCTAGTACACATCATTTATTGATCTTTTGGAACTTGGATCACATCCCTGCATGTCAACATATGTCAATGGGTGTGAACAACATTTTTGGACCTCCAGATAAGATTTTTGTACATGATTAGATGGGTCGTTCCACACTCTTATAAAAAAATGGTTCCATAGGGGCTATTCGGCTGTCCCCATGGGAGAACCCTTTTTGGTTCCAGGTATAACCTTTTTGGTTCCAGGTAGAACGTTTTGGGGTTCCATTTTAGAACCCTCTGTGGAAGGGTTCTACATTGGAACCTGAAAGGGTTCTACCTGTAACCAAAAAGGGTTCGTCAAAAGGTTATCCTATGGGGAGAGTCGAAGAACCCTTTTAGGTACTAGATATAACTTAATTTTGCACTAATCGAGCGCCTTTTGGATAGTGTAATTTTGTCCCCAAAAAATGTCACTATCATAAAGAGCACATGTTCAACTTCATAATAACCATGTTTTCCTATCTCAAGAGGTAAAAAAATAAATAAAATGTGACAATTAAAGTAACAGGGTTGACCGTAACAGGGTTGACCGTAACAGGTTTGACCGTAACAGGGTTGACCGTAACAGGGTTGACGACTTCATCTTAAATCAGGGGAATGGAAGCTTGTTGTGTGCAATAAGGAGGGGCAATTGAATGCAAGCTTAACAAAACATTTGAACTTGTTAAAACATTCCTAGCCTAACTATCTATGGGTAACAGGGTTGACGTGTTATGCTCGAAATGCTTCGTTTTCGTCCACAAAACACCAGGAAACGATCAGAAAGAATACACTATTTCTTGACTTTTAGATGTTCAATGTTTCTTTAGAAACTTACAAATGACTAGATTTACCATATTAAAACGAAAGTTCAGTTCAGTTAAAGGGTTCAGGAAGGTGACCAAGAACCCGATGGTCACAGAGCTCCAGAGTTCCTCTGTCGAGATGGGAAAACCTTCCCGAAGGACAATCATCTCTGCAGCACTCCACCAATCAGGCCTTTATGGTTGAGTGGCCAGACTGAAGCCACTCCTCAGTAAAAGGCAAATGACAGCCCACTGGGAGTTTGCCAAAAGACACCTAAAGGACTTTCAGACAATGAGAAACAAGATTCTCTAGTCTGATGAAACCAAGATTGAACTCTTTGGCCTGAATGCCAAGTGTCACGTCTGGAGGAAACAAGGCACTGCTCATCACCTGGCGAATACCATCCCTACAGTGAAGAATGGTTGTGGCACCATCATGCTGTGGTGGAGTGGGAGACTAGTAAGGATCGAGGGAAAGATGAACGGAGCAAAGTGCAGAGAGATCCTTGATGAAAACCTGCTCCGAAGTGCTCAGGATCTCAGACTGGGGTGAATGTTCACCTTCCAACAGGACAATGACCCTAAGCACACAGCCAAGAGAACGCAGGAGTGGCTTCGGGACAAGTCTCTGAATGTCCTTGAGTGGCCCGATCGAACATCTCTTGAGAGACCTGAAAATAGCTATGCAGCGACGCTCCCCATCCAACCTGACAGAGCTTGAGATGATCTGCAGAGACGAATGGGAGAAACTCCCCAAATACAGTTGTGCTTGTTGCATGATACCCAAGAAGACTTGAGGCTGTAATCGCTTCCAAAGGTGCTTAAACAAAGTACTGAGTGAAGGGTCTGAATTCTTATGTAAATATGAAATGTATTTACTTATTTTTTTACCCCCTTTTTCTCCCCAATTTCGTGATATCCAATTGGTAGTTACAGTCTTGTCCCATCGCTGTAGAACTGTTGATGTGTAGACAAGCAAATGTATCATTCCATTATAATTTCTGTAAAACATGTTAACACTTACAAGCAGCCATATTGTCTTCCTCTAGCTGTCTGATTCCAAACACATGAAGTCCACTTGCAGGGATCCTGCATTGTAATGAGTCTGTCAGCAAATTGTCAAGTGACTCTGTGGTATTGGATGTTAAATTGAATGCCTAGAAACACAGAAATGAATATCACACTATTAAAGAAAATATTATACGTCCAGCATGAAGAATTTAATCAAATATTTTTGGGGCTTTCTTGAGGCTTTGGTCTGTGTGAGATCACACCTTCAATGTCATTGAACAATGTCTTAATAAAAATACATTTATTTAGAGTTGATGAAAAGTGAATTTGTCAGTATTCAGTATTGTATTTTTAGGTAACACTTTATTTGGACAGTCCATCTGTAGATGCTTAACAGACTAATTGCAGTAACAGTTCAACTAACTCTCTACGAACCCTAACCCTACCCTAGCCCTAACCTTAACCCTTATGTTAACCCTAAACTTAACCCTTACCTTAACCATAGCTCTAACCTTAACCCTTACCCTAATCCTTATTCTAAACCTAACCCTAACCGTAACCTTAGCAAGCAGTTGCTTATCAACAGATAGTTTATTGATAGTATGACCATCTGTAGACCATCTACAGATGGACTATCCAAATAAAGTGTGACCTATTTTTACTCTATACTGAGCTGACTCTCACCTGACACATAAAGTTCAGGGGAGCAGCTGCATGTTCAAGGTAACTGCTGATTTCTCCCATGGCTGTGTAGTATGTTACAGGCCTCAAACAGACTGGCGAGTCGTTGCTATACAGAGTGAGTGACACCTCTCCTGCTGGCATATCTGGGAAAGATAAATGTCATCTGAGTTAGCGTCCTGTATTTCTACTGTACGGCATATTGGCTTATCAAATCACTTCAAATGATTCACATTGGTGGAAAAAAAATTCCACAATAGGAATGTGAAAATGAAATAAAATTATAAGTAAAAGTGAAATAGAAGACTGGGGTAAGTGGTCTAAAAGTTCCTCTTTAGATTTGTGATCGAAGGCCTCTAAAGGTAGTTTACTTACCAGGCGCATTAATACTGATAGTGTATTCATTCTCCAAAATCCCTAGAACCCGTTTTGCAGTTGAATCTTCAGAGGCAAACACCACTTCCATGTTCAACTGATTGTCCAGTTTATTAGAAAAGATTATAAAAATAGTTGCATGGTCCTGTAAAACAGGTTTAAAAAAATTGCATTCTATGCTTAATAGTTGTTTCCTCAAAAAACTGCCATTGCGAATAAAGTTGTCCTGGGCTGATTACAATTTGAGGGTGATTTTAAAGTTGTGCCTTGATATTAATCAATGAATCATTTTTAATGACAGTATCATGTACCTGTTATGTAACATTAATCTTTCCTTATGTGGTGCTTTCCAGATTAAATATTTGAACATTGTTCAGTACCATTTCAGAGTTGTCTATATGTATGTTTAAGCAATTCTTACCCCGCATAAAACTTTGTTTGGTTGAACAGTGAGGCAGGTGGGATGTGTGGGGCTCATTGCCTGGTTTGAGTGGATCTCTGTTCTCACATCGTCATCGTCGTCCTGGACACACTCTGGTTCTGTCACTGACTCTTCCTCTGTCCCCTCAGCTTTGGGGTTCATAACCACAGTGATTTCACACTCTGTTTTTGCTCCTGTTTTTTCTGTAGCTTCCGCCTCATGTTCAGCCTCTTCTGTATTACCTTTGAATACAAAGTCAAAATAAAAGCCTATCATCACTTGTTCTCAGTTGAATATGGGTAAATGTGTGAATTGAATTAACAAGACTAAGTTCACAACTAGAGGGTATGTGATCCTTTGTGAGTATAATACACTAATGGTAAATGACTCATGCACTTTAAACAAAGACACAAAATCTCATAAACATAAACTCATCAAGTTATTGTAGCTCTGAATGTTATGAGAATCTGGCTATATACTTTCACGTTGTACCCACGGTGAAGGTTTGCTGCTTCCCCAATCAAAAGCCCTGGATTAGCACTGAGGTTGGCGCTAAACTAAAGACATTTACATTTTTTACATTTTAGTCATTTAGCAGACGCTCTTATCCAGAGCGACTTACAGTAGTGAATGCATACATTTCATACATTTTTTTAAATCTTTTTTTTTCATACTGGCCCCCTGTGGGAATACGAACCCACAACCCTGGCGTTGCAAACACCATGCTCTACCAACTGAGCCACACGGGACAAAGAGCAGGGCTACCGCACACAGAGCTATTGTAGAAAACCCTGATGCTACGGCCGAAGGCAGGAATAAGCACAAGAAGGCCTGCTATGACCTCCGCAGAGTCATCAAACGAACAAAAGGACAATATAGGAATAAGGTGGAATCATATTACACAAGTTCTAACGCTCGCGGCATGTCGCAGGGGCTAAAGTCTATTACGGATTACAGAGGAAGACCCAACCGTGACCTGCAATCTCAATGTCTCTCCACACTACCCTCACCCACCTAGATAAGAGGAATACCTATGTGAGAATGCTGTTCGTTGACTACAGCTCAGCGATCAACACCATTATCCCCTCCAAGCTCGTCACAAAGCTTAGGACTCTGGGTCTGAACACCTCCCTCTGCAACTGGACCCTGGACTTCCTGACGGGCCGACCCCAGGTGGTGAGAGTAGGCAACATCCCCTCCACCACGCTGACCCTTAACACAGGGGCCCCACAGGGGTGTGTGTTTAGTCCCCTCCTGTACTCCCTGTTCACCCACGACTGTGTGACCACGCACAGCTCCAACACCATTATCAAGTTCAATGACGACACGACGGTGGTAAGCCTGATCACCGGCGACGATGAGTCAGCCTACAGGGAGGAGGTCAGTGACCTGACAGTGTGGTGCCGGAGCAACAACATCTCCCTCAACGTCAGCAAGACCAATGAGCTGATCGTGGACTACAGGAAACGGGGGGGGGGGGGGGGGGGGCACGGCCCCATCCACATCGACGTGGCGGCAGTGCAGCATGTAGACAGCTTTCAAGTTCCTCGGTTTCCAAATCACTAAAGACTTAAAACGTTCCAAATACACACACACAGTCGCAAAGAAGACACAACAGCACCTCTTGCCCCTCTGGAGGTTGAAAAAGTTTGGCATGGGCCCTCAAATCCTGTAATGGTTCTACAGCTGTACCATTGAGAGAATATTGACTGGCTGCGTCACTGCTTGGTATGGCAATAGCACCACCCTCGATCGCATGGTGCTACAGAGGGTTGTGCAGACAGCCCAGTACATCACTGGGGCTGAGCTCCCTGCCATCCAGGACATCTATATCAGGCAGTGGGAAAAGAAGTCCCAGAAAATCTACAAAGACACCAACCACCAAAGCCATAGACTATTTTATTTTCTGCCACACGGCAAGAGGTATCCCCAAGTAATACGACTGATAAATAGCTAATAAAATAGCTACACGGACCGAGTTTACCTTGTGTCTTTATCAATCTTTTATTTCAGTATGCACACTCACAGAGCCCTACACACTCACACACACGGTCACTCCAACACAAACAAACTCTATAATTTGCTCACTTACAAATAATATGCACATACATTTATACTGACTCTACACACCCGCATACCCACTCACATACAAGCTGCTGCTACTCTGTGTCATGACTGTCCTGATCAGGTCAGGCTACAGGAGACCACAACCCTACAGATTATCTCTCAACCCCCAACAGAGGAGGAGAGATCTAGGGGTCTGAAGATGTGGGGGTTTTACGCCCATGATAAATCTTAGGCCACAGACAAATTCCTTTGTCCTCACTATGGAGAACTGGCCTCAGAACATTAAACATGCAATAAAGGGACTTTGGAACAATGGTTTCCGTCAGCCACAATGGTGGTCATGACGATAGATGGAATATGAAAATGTATGTAATATTTGTCTTGTTATTAAAGGTTAATAGATGACGTTATTACGAAAACATTGTACCTTTAAGAGTTTTCCCAGTATATGCCTGATGTTTATACATTGTACGTTGTGTGGAAAATGTTCAAATCAAAGAGAACATTTTGGTAAAGATGAAAGGTGAAGTTAGTTGTCGAAAATTGGATTTGAGTAAAATCTAGGCCTTGCCTCCTAACTTCTTTGGGATAGGGGGCAGTATTTTCACGGCCGGATAGAAAACGTACTCGATTTAATCTGGTTACTACTCCTGCGCAGAAACTAGAATATGCATATAATTAGTAGATCTGGATAGAAAACACTCTAAAGTTTCTAAAACTGTTTGAATGGTGTCTGTGAGTATAACAGAACTCATATGGCAGGCCAAAACCTGAGAAGATTCCATACAGGAAGTGCCCTGTCTGACAATTTGTTGTCCTTCTGTTGCATCTCTATCAACATTACAGCATCTGTGCTGTAACGTGACACTTTCTAAGGCTACCATTGGCTCTCTAAAGCCGCCAGAATGTGGAATGGGGTGTCTGCTGTCTCTGGGCAAAGAACAACAGCAGAGTTTGTAAGTGGTCAGCCTGGGGACAGTGAGACTGAGATGCGCGTTCACGAGACTTCTCCATTTTTTTTCTTTCAGCCTTTGAATGAATACAACGTTGCCCGGTTGGAATATTATCGCTATTTTACGAGAAAAATAGCATAAACAGTGATTTTAAACAGCATTTGACATGCTTCTAAGTACGGTAATGGAATATTTTGATTTTTTTTGTCACGAAATGCGCTCGCGCGTTACCCTTCGAATAGTGACCTGAACGCAAGAACAAAACGGAGGTATTTGGATATAACTATGGATTATTTGGAACCAAAACAACATTTGTTGTTGAAGTAGAAGACCTGGGAGTGCATTCTGACAAAGAACAGCAAAGGTAATCCAATTCTTCTAATAGTAATTCTGAGTTTAGTGAGCCCCAAACTTGGTGGGTGTCAAATTAGCTAGCCATGATGGCCGAGCTATGTACTCAGAATAATGCAAAATGTGCTTTCGCTTAAATGCTATTTTAAAATTGGACATAGCGATTGCATAAAGGAGTTCTGTATCTATAATTCTTAAAATAATTGTTATGTATTCTGTCAACGTTTATCGTGAGTAATTTAGTAAATTCACCGGAAGTTTGCGGTGGGTATGCTAGTTCTGAACATCACATGCTAATGTAAAAAGCTGGTTTTTGATATAAATATGAACTTGATTGAACAAAACATGCATGTATTGTATAACATAATGTCCTAGGAGTGTCATCGGATGAAGATCATCAAAGGTTAGTGCTGCATTTTGCTGTGGTTTGGGTTTATGTGACATTAATACTTGCTTGGACATTGGCTGTGTGATTATTTGTGTCTATGTACTCTCCTAACATAATCTAATGTTTTGCTTTCGCTGTAAAGTCTTTTGGAAATCGGACAATGTGGTTCGATTCAGGAGAAGTGTATCTATAAAATGGTGTAAAATAGTCCTATTTTTGAGAACTTTGAATTATGACATTTTGTGGTTTTAAATTTGGCGCTCTGATTTGTCACTGGCTGTTGAATAGTGTGGGACGATTTCGTCCCACCTCCCCTAGAGAGGTTAACTTGGTACGCCCAGAGAATTGCCCTAAAGGTGGTTACGCCCACTTCTGATCCGAAGGTATAAGACAGGGGAGTGAAGAATGAACAGATCAGACTAAGTGACCCCAGGCTGCAGCCAAGGTCTAAAAGGTCAACGAACCCCAAAACGCAACACAAGGAACAAGCCAAATAAATATTTTTCTACCCATGCTATGGATGAGTAGCCGTGTCTAAGCGGGTGAACTCAAGCCGGAACACCTGGCCTACACTCCCTATCGAATCGTGGTATCTACGCTGTTTCATTCCTACGCCGTGAGCTCTGAGCTACAGAGCTGTCTGTCCTCAGACGACCCTATCAGAGCAAGGGCTAGGAATCGGACCACTAAGCCAAAAGGACACTGACATCGTGAGGACAACCAGAGAGTTGCGCCGGAGAAGTGCGTCATTGAGAAGCCTAAACGACCCACGCGGAGCTTCCCATCTGAGACCTCCAACAAGCAATTACATCATTACATTCTGACCCATAAGAGCGACAGTTCGGGGCAAGGCTAGGGTTAAAATAAGCATAGCTGACGAATGCACCCAAATGTATATTTCTCGTGTACTTTCTCTTTTTCTCTCTCTTTTAAATCCCCATTTTGGGTAACACGCGCCATAGTGTGTTGGCCCGTTATACTAAGTCCTAATCAATAGCCTAGACTGTGTTTTGTGTATGTGTATCTTTTATCATCATTTTAGCTTTCTAGTAAATAAATAATAAACTAAGATTGGTGTGGTACGAACTCATTGGTGGGACCCGGGTCTGTGCAGATTCCCAGATTATGCGACGTTCAGAATGAGACTGTAGAGGAAATTGATTCATTAGCGACTGTTGTAAAATTGATATTCTGATATTCTTTGAGTTAATTTGGGAAATAGAAACTCAATAAAACTAATTTTCCCATGGTGCCCCAGGTTGATGAGTTAATAACAGTTGTCACATTAACTAATACAATGTCACGACATCTGTTCATCTTATATCTTGTTGCCTATTCACCTTACTCCTCTACATATCTACCTTCATCACTCCAGTATCCCTGCACATGTAAAAATGGTATTGACACCGACTTTTTAAATATTTCCAGTATATAGTATGTTAATTTACTTATCATATTCTTATTTATCGTGTGTTTTTTCTTCTTCTAGTAATAGACTGTTATTGATTATTGCATTGTTGGGTTTTGAGTTTGCAAGACAGGAATTTCACTGTATTTGTGCATGTGACATTAAAACTTGAAACTTGAAACAAAGTTAGGCAGAAAAACAACATGGATATTATAAAGCGAACATACAGTCAGCGATGGATTCTAGAATGGTGGAGATGTAAAGAGCAGGTTCGTCTTCAGCATACAGTTTTCTCCAGCTCTGCCAGTTTTCAAACCATTCAGTGGGTATGTCATCCTCCGACATCCCACACAACAGCGCCACCACTCTGTGTGGAGGATGAAGGAGTCTCTGAAAAGTTCCCAGGACTTCAGGGTCATTTAGAATGTCCAGGATTGCCGTTGTCAGCAGCAGCACGATGCATTTACTATTATAGAAAATTTTCAATTCGCATCCATGTAGTTGTTCAACACGGTCAACTGCATACAATACGATAGACCTCTTGGGAAATTTGCGTGAAGACTTCAAGATTTTCTGCAGATATGTAGCCCATTCCTGAGCCTCGCAAGAATGGACAATCAACAGCTCATACGTGTAGTGGAATCCAGACATTGCTGGAAGACAGAAAATGATGGGATTTAATATCTTATCAATTAATTATCAAAAAACAATTAAATTATTTACGTACAGTGGGGTCTGAAATTATTGACACCCTTGATAAAGATAAGCAAAAATGACTATAAGATAAATATTTCAAATACTGAGCTTTATTGTATGCAAACATTTTTTTTAAATGTAATTATTTTATACTAATACAATTGCTCAGAGAAAGAGATTTTGTTTAACAAGTAATACATTTTTAGCACCAAGCCTTTTCTTAAAATGTAGGCGTTTGACGCCATTTCCTACTTCACAGTAGGGCCGTTATAGGGCCTTTTTTACTGACATTTTTTTCAGAAATACCTTCTTGAACATGTGAACTTTCATATGCCTTAATTACAAATATGAATACAAATGTTCAATTATGAGCTTAGTTTAGCCAAGGAGAAAGCACCGAGCTATGTAGGGAGAAAGGCAGGATCCGTGATTGGCTGAGACAATGGAGGGTGATAATAGAGGGACTACTTTCTGGAGGACAATGCCATGCCGACTCATGTGTTTACATGGGAATTCTTAAAGAGGTGGAAAATGCTAGGGCTTAAGAGGGTGTGAACGTTGATGAATGGGAGTAAACAAAGAAGATTTCTCCAGAAAGTGTGAAAGTCATTCATGGTCCTTTTTCTGCTACTTGTCCCCATAGTGGGATAACAAGTTTATCAAATTTCAAATAAGCATAATTTCCTCATGCAGTCCTCCCAACTGTGTATCATTTACCATTTTGAAGCTCAGTCTGTACTTTTATAAAATAAATAAATAAAATAAAAAGCCAATCTTGAAAATTTGACATAAGCTCACCTTCCTGAATTCAGTCACAAATGTTTTGAGTTGGAGAACACATTGGGAAGGAGCTTAGACCATTTCTCCGTACAGAATCCTTCCAGATCCTTGATATCCTTTGTTTGCGCCTATCTTTATCAAGGGTGTCAATAATTTAGGACAGTGTATAACTGTACTTAACACCTAAATTCATATATCAAATGATATTCATAGATATATTTTTTTCTCTCTTCAATGATTTGAGAAAAAGAAAAGTCAAGGTATTAATGCTGAGATTATGCTTAATGTTGCACAGAAACTGTACACGATACCAGGTGTCCACAACAGCCCGAGCTATGCGATTTCAAGGTCGCTGTGGTTAAAGAATGAATAGGCGTGCTGTTTGAGATGTCAGCACTGAGTACAGTCAATAAGTAGCTGAGCAAACACTGACCAGAGTCAACATTGGTCCGGGTAATTTGTTGTAACTCATTACTTTACTTAATCAAGCCAAGTTCACCCTTGTAAAACCTAATAGGAGGGCGATAATACAGTGTGTAGTACAGTATTCTCCAGTATACTACGAAATTCTAAAGTAAGCACTATATGATCAAGGAATATTACAGTGTATAGTGTAGGATTCTATAGTATATTACAGTTTTCTACAGAATTCTATAGAATTTTATAGTATGTACTATAGTATTCTGTAGTAAAATGTAGTATTTAAAAAAAAAAGTGGGTAACCCCAACCCCTAAATGTGCTTCAATCATACTGTACAGACATTGTTTTGCAAAGATATTGCTGAGATGACATGCAAAAACATGTCACCAATGCAGCTGCCAACTATAACTACAGGAAGAGTAAAACACTAACTTCCTTATTTCTAAACCAAATCTGTCAATGGTCTTACATTATACGTCAGTCAAACTAAAAAAAGCCATTGCAGTTTTAGGTAGATATCATATTGAAGTTTCTTAATGAAAACGTTCAATTATTTAAAGCCATGAGTGTGCAGTGAACGCTTATAGTATTGCTTTAGTTTGTAGAATTTGAAACATTTGTATTTTATTGTCAGGCTAACGTCAGACAAAAAATAAAGAAGTGTAAGACGTCAAACAGGACCACCTCTTACCTGATTCTGAGGGTGAGACAACTCCATCCATAATTGTGAAGTTTGAGAACAGTTGCATCAACTCACCCCCACAGCACAAAACATCTGCCCTTGTGAATGGCTCTTACTTTTTGGAGTCAAGCCTTTCTTTCTACCCCACAGAATTTAGACTCTTCTCATGAACAGCTTTCACCAAATAACTCCCCTGCACTGTCATATTAATAGAAACAGTTTGTTTCCTGCTATTGGGTGACACTCTGTCACTTCCTAAAACAGATGTGACATGTGAGACCTGCCCCTGCGATAAGTGTGAGGGAAATGCAGTTTATTGTATCACATTATCATTTGTATCGACATAATCTAGTGCTTGTGACATGTTTTACATAAGTTCTCTCTTCTCACAAAGTTTGGTTTCTGACAACTAAAACTAAAACAAACCTCACGTCAAACCAATAATGACAGAGCAAACATACCAAGACAACAAAGCAGTCATTGTATCTTCCACCCACCCAGACACCCACACACACACCCACCCACACACCCACACACCTGATAGTTGTCACATAATCCTTTTTTCACTTCCTTACATAGTGTGTGTGTGTGTGTGTGTGTGTGTGTGTGTGTGTGTGTGTGTGTGTGTGTGTGTGTGTGTGTGTGTGTGTGTGTGTGTGTGTGTGTGTGTGTGTGTGTGTGTGATTTTCAATGTCAACCTGAAAACATCACAAAAAGCATGTCAGAGACTGAGAGGACAGTGTGAGTTTACATATTGTCATAGGCATCTTGCGTTCACTCATCACTTACATGCAACTCATCTCATAGCTTCAACTAGCCTATTCAGTACAGCATTTATTTCAAAACCAGTTTGTATTGTTATACATTTCTATGGATGGGACTGTATCGGCATCACGTACTCATACCAAACCCATACAACCATCATAAGCACATCTGAGAGGCATTCCAGAACTGTATATGCTGTACGGTGGGGGTAGGCAACCCTGTTCCTGGAGTGCTGCAGTTAAGGCAGGATTTTCTTCCAACTAGGCACCACACCTGACCAACTGAGCTAATTGATTAGTTCAGTGATTGCCTAAATTCAACACACCTGGTCTTCCAGGTCAGTTAAATCAAAAACATGATGTGCCTGCAGCACTCCAGGACCAGGGTTGCCTACCCTTGCAGTCCAGTAATACAGGCCCACCAGAGGGCAGCATGTCATCACTGAATACAAAGACAAACTCCAGCTCCAACTCTACATACACTACAAACTGCCTCAGGAAGCAACGTAAGCACAAGAACTCTTTGTCTGGAGTTTCATGAAATGGGTTTCCATGGCCAAGCAGCCGCACACAAGCCTAAGATCACCATGTGCAATGCCAAGCGTTGGCAGGAGTAGTGTAAAGCTGGCCGCCATTGGACTCTGGAGCAGTGGAAACGTGTTCTCTGGAGTGATGAATCACGCTTCACCATCTGGCAGTCCGACGGACGAATCTGGTTTGGTGGCTGCCAGGAGAACGCTACCTGCCCAAATGCATAGTGCCAACTGTAAAGTTTGGTGGAGGAGGAATAATGGTCTGGGGCTGTTTTTCATGGTTTTGGCTAGGCCCCTTAGTTCCAGTGAAGGGAAATCTTAACGCTATACAATGACATTCTAGACAATTCTGTGCACCAAACTTTGTGGCAACAGTGACAATGCCCCCATGCAGGAAGTGAGGTCCATACAGAAATGGTTTGTCAAGATCGGTGTAGAAGAACTTGACTGGCCGGCACAGAGCCCTGACCTCAACCCCATCGAACACCTTTGGGATGAATTGGAACGCCAACCGCGAGCCAGGCCTAATCACCCAACATCAATGCCTGACCTCCCGAATGCTCTTGTGGCTGAATGGAAGCAAGTCCCCACAGCAAAGTTCCAACATCTATTGGAAAGCCTTCCCAGAAGAGTGGAGGCTGCTATAGCAGTAAAGGGTGGACCAACTCCATATTAATGCCCATGATTTTGGAATGAGATGTTTGACGAGCAGGTGTCCACATACTTCTGGCCAGCTAGTGTGCACATACCCATCATCGATTTTAAAATGTTTACTCTATTACCTAATATCGGACGTTTCCACAATTACAATTCTAGAGCTATATGATACATATTATTGAAGTATCTAAATATGAAATAATGTTGGTGCCCCCAGGCATGGAATCACTCTGCACTTCTCTTTTCTCTTTAATTCGTAAAACTCTAAGCCGTTGAGGGGTTCTAAGCTGACATATGGAATTGTTTTAAGATGGTCATTCTACGGATATTTGCATTTGATAAAATATTGAATTTGGCCTTTACTACTGTAGCCCAGGGAAACACATTGAATAACACATTCATAAACAGCAAAAAATACAGTAAAAAAAAATATCATAAGAAACAAGGTTTTTAAGTGTTTGTCCTATATCTAGGAAATATAAGAAAGCTCAGGAAATATACTTAATACTTCCGTTTTTCTTTTACCGGTACCAGTTACCTTCAGATGAGTCCCGTGACACTTGTGGGGTCATTGTGTTTGTGAGAATCTCCCATTTTCACGATTGGGTCACATTAGTTTGTAGCACAAATGTTCGGATGCTACAAACAGAAGTTGGCACGTCGACTGTATGGACTTCAGACAAGTCCCCTGACACTTGTGGGGGTCGTAGAGAAAAACGGAGACCATCATTGTGTTCGTGATAATAGTTGTGTAATAGACGTTTTTGTGAGTAGACCGATTTTTTCGAGATTTCTCATGGTCTGACAAAGACCAAAATCGCTTTAGCTCTGCCACCTTTCACCTCGGATGTGTGACATCGGCGGATGCGGTGGAATGAGACACATCCAATGCAACCCCCCCCCCTCTCTAGTTTAAACTGGACGGATTTTGATGGGGATTTTGTATCATGTTACTTAGATTGACGCAGCGGTGTGTTAATCGACTCTAGGGGCTTAATAACAGATTTTATGTGTTTTGATTTGATCCCCTTCTGTTGTCTTTTTAATAGTTGTAATAAAACGCTCACCCCTGACTTCTGTAACTCTCTCTGAAGAGTCTGGTGACCCATGACCTGTCTCCAAGTTCAATTTCCTGTGGAAATATCCTTATTTCTTTTAACTCTGCCATTAGCATTGCTGTACCTTTATCTTTTGTTTGGACTCCCTCAAAACCACTGTCTATTAATAAGTGGCTCAAGTCAAATCCCTGCAGCCTGAGATTAATAAGAGCATATTTTGCTCCTATATTTTATTTCTCAGTGAGTGTTCAGCACATGGCTTTGACCTTACCAGAGAACCAGACTCAGTTCAGACCAGGGAGCTGCACTGCAGTATTTCAGAATGGCAAGTTCATTGTTCTTCTGGACCATTGTTCTGTCAATTCTATGCTCACTTTGTACACACTAGTGTTACAGTACATGAAACAATAATAGACATTGTCACTGCTTTCCATTTATCTTGTCCCTTCCACTGTATTGATCTCAACCCTACTATACATGATATGCAGTGTCACATTTCTATATTTTTTTAATTTAACTAGGCAAGTCAGTTAAGAACAAATTCTTATTTTCAAGGACAGGCTAGGAACAGTGGGTTAACTGCCTTGTTCAGGGGCAGAACGACAGATTTTTACATTGTCAGCTCGGGGATTCGATCTTGCAACCTTCCGATTACTAGTCCAACGCTCTAACCACTAGGCTACCTGCCACCTGCCGCTATTTAGAGGAGAAATAATCTAAAGGTTGAACGTTTGAGATTTGGAAAACTTGTTTCATGTACTGTAACGCTAGTACTGCAACGCTAGGGAAATGTGCTATTCAGCTCAGTTATTCCAGCAGACGGAAACTTGGAAATTGCATGATTCATAATTTGACAAAATAATAGAAAAGTTAAACATATGTATGACTCATAGAATTAGAACCCAGGCCACTGTCATTCTCAACAAATGTAGAGCAATATCTGCACGTTCACTCTTACTAGAATTTCCCTGGGATATGTTCTCATCTCAAAGATATGATTGGGATTTCAAGTGATATCTTGAAATATCCTCAAATGAATGAACTTTTTCAGAAATGTGTCATAATGGGTTGGGATTTCTGTTCGAAAAACACTTCTTAGAGTAGAGTGAGATATCATTTCAAAAAGGTGGAGTGTGACTATGCCGATTCGTTTTACTTACACCAGGACATAAGAGAACAATATTGCAATGCATGGCGTGGAGACATGGATGGAGCCACAGAGGCACAATGGGCCAGACCAGGACTGTACATCTCACATTACAGGAAGACGTTCATGTTACCAGCTCACTCACTGTACTTCCCCATCCTTGGAGACATCTCCCACATATCTGCATTAGTAATAAGGGAGTTTTTCAGGAGTTTTAGAAGAGAGGGAAACCAGAAACAAGTTGCAACCTAAGTATGTGGAGCGCAATCTTGAAATGCAAAACTGAAATAGAAAGGGGTGGTATAGCCTAGTAGCTAAAATGTTATTTGGATGATAGCCTGCATAAGAAAGGGACTGTGTTTCGTTTCTCATTGAGAGTCAGCAGCAGGGCTCATTGTGATAAGGAAATACGTCTAATGTTACCTGATCTGGTATAATGTGGACCAATTACCACTCCATTGCACTTCATTACAGGACTGTAATAGGGCCGGGGTCAGCGCTCCATTTGGAGTGGCCGGAGCGAAATTGAGTCGTCATTGATAATATGATAAAAAGTGACAGTGAGAGGCCCCTCCAACAAATTATTGAAATGTACAGTTGGTAGGGGAAACACTATAACCTCATTTGGTAAGCAGCTAGCCAGCACTTGTGGAAAGCAGTCCCTCAGACACAATGAGACGCTAATGGAAAGAAATCTAAAACGATCTGAGAATAGTTTTAGGCACTGCATATGGAGTCTTATACCTAATGAAAATATATTCAGGTAATTGTATTTACATACTCACATTAGGCCACACAGACACATATTCAGAAATGAACTTCTGTTTTGCCGTCAGAGGTTGCTGTACAAAATATGATAACATATTTGAAATTATTTTAATTGGTAGTTAAATTTGGATGATCACACTGTATGTTTCTGTGCCTACTAACAATAAACTCTTCAATGAGTCGAGAACAGAAAAAAAGTCAAGTTTGAGATCAGTATTGGACTTCTTCAACCCAATCAGGGTGGGAGAGTGGAAATTAGGATTTCCCAATATGGTCTCATTAGAAAATGTAAAAATAGTGATATTTAATCATTGTACCAATATGTCACCAAAACTGATATGTAATTAGCAGCAAGATATTAGGTATGTCATTATAAGACATACCAGTTATTTGTTCTGGTTTTCCATAAATCATTAGATACAACACAGTAATACAAATGATGACAAACTATCAACATACACTACCGTTCAAAAGTTTGGGGTCACTTAGAAATATCCTTGTTTTTGAAAGAAAAGCTATTTTTTTGTACATTAAAATAACATAAAATTGATCAGAAATACAGTGTAGACATTGTTAATGTTGTAAATGACTATTGTAGCTGGAAAATAAGCATTAAACTGTCCTTCTTTAGACTGTCACGGTTGTCGTAAGGATCAGACCAAAACGCAGCGGGAATATGTATACTCATCTTCTTTATTTTTATTAAAAGAAGGAAAAACAAAAGAAACACGTATACAAAACAACAAACGACACTAAACAGTCCTGTCAAGTGCACAGACACAAAACAGGAGACAACTACCCACAAACCCCCATAGCACAAACACCCCTATACATAGGACCTTCAATCAGAGGCAACGAGGAACAGCTGCCTCCAATTGAAGGTCAATCAACAAACCCTAAACATAGAAGTAGAAAAACTAGACTGAACATAGAAAAACACTAACCTAGAACATAGACCAAAAACCCCGGAACACTCTAAACAAACACCCCTCTTACATAATAACATAGTACAACAAACCCCGAAACACTCTAAACAAACACCCCCTGCCACGTCCTGACCAAACTACAATAACAAATAACCCCGTTACTGGTCAGGACGTGACATAGACTAGTTGAGTATCTGGAGCATCAGCATTTGTGGGTTTGATTACATGCTCAAAATGTCCAGAAACAAAGTATTTTCTTCTGAAACTTGTCAGTCTATTCTTGTTCTGAGAAATGAAGGCTATTCCATGCGAGAAATTGCCAAGAAACTGAAGATCTCGTACAACGCTGTGTACTACTCCCTTCACAGAACAGCGCAAACTGGCCCTTACCAGAATAGAATGAGGAGTGGGAGGCCCCTGTGCACAACTGAGCAAGAGGACCAGTACATTAGTGTCTAGTTTGAGAAACAGACGCGTCACAAGTCCTCAACCTGCAGCTTCATTAAATAGTACCCGCAAAACACCAGTCTCAACGTCAACAGTGAAGAGGCGACTACGGGATGAGCCTGTAATCGAACCCACAAATGCTGATGCTCCAGATACTCAACTAGTCTAAAGAAGGCCAGTTTGGTTGCTTCTTTAATTAGTACAACAGTTTTCAGCTGTGCTAACATAATTGCAAAAGGGTTTTTTAATGATCAATTAGCCTTTTAAAATGGTGAACTTGGATTAGCTAACACAACGTGCCATTGGAACACAGGAGTGATGGTTGCTGATAATGGGCCTCTGTACACCTATGTACTGTAGATATTCCATAAAGAAATCAGCCGTTTCCAGCTACAATAGTCATTTACAACATTAACAATGTCTACACTGTATTTCTGATCAATGTGATGTTCTTTTAATGGACAAAACATTTTCTTTTCTTTCAAAAACAAGGAAATTTCCAAGTGACCCGAAACTTTTGAACGGTAGTGTATGTATAAGCAAGGTGTCAGAAGCGTTCCACAGGGATGCTGGTCCATGTTGACTCCAATGCTTCCCACAGTTGTGTCAAGTTGGCTGCATGTCCTTTGGGTGGTGGACTAGTCTTGATACACATGCAAACTGTTGAGCGTGAAAAACCCATCAGCATTGCTACTACCATACCCCGTACATCTTTTGTCTTGCCCATTCACCCTCTGAATGGCACACAAACACAATCCATGTCTCAGTTGTCTCAAGGCTTAAAAGTTTTTCTTTAACCTGTCTCCTCCCCTCATCTACATGGATTGAAGTGGATTTAACAAGTGACATCAATACGGGATCATAGCTTTCCCCTGGATTCACCTGGGGGAATATAGGAGTCTATGTCATGGAAAGGGCAGGTGTTCATAATGTTTGTACACTCAGTGTATGTCACTCCTATATTCCCCCAGTGTTTTCATGCGGCTATGTCATGGAAAGGGCAGGTGTTCATAATGTTTTGTACACTCAGCGTATGTCACTCCTATATTCCCCTAGTGTTTTCATGCGTATAGTTAGATTATACCGTATGTTGTGCTGGAGTACCTGAGCAAAGTTTTGTTTCCCTTGATAAAACTGCTCCATTTGTAGCCCAGAAATAAATCAAATTTACCTCCGTCAGACCGTCTGTTTACGTGAACTGGAACTATTCTAAAATGTTATTATAAACTTAAATGGAGTTTAGGTGGAGAATAACCACACACGGGAAATGATGAGCAAACAGCAGGATAAGATTCCAATTATTATTTAAACAAACATTGCATTGTCTAGCACGGAGGATAGCATTGACATTTCCCTCAGCAGGGACATTCTATTGAGAGGCTTACTCATAAGAGACCACAACAAATCCTATTCATGGACTTTTAGACATTAGGTAGTCATTGGCAGAGTCATACGAAGATAAGTGTGCCACTGAAGGGTCCTATTTCAATTTGTCATTGTCAAAATACATAGGGGTGGTTCCTAAACTGTTGTCGTTTGACTGTTGTCTTCGTTTGACGTTTTAGCCAAGTCATTTTGCGCTATTATAATTAGCTAGATTTCAAAAGTCTTCCTTAAAGGCACAGTTCACTTTTCAGTTCAAGTTTTAGTATCTCTGTGCCTTTCCTAGACAGATTTGGCTAGCCAGGAGATTCTGGATGTTGCTTAGTAACAACCTGCAAACTAACTAGAAAACAGTTTGGATGAAATGATAACACCCCTAGGTAAATTAAAAATAAACTCAAACCTAAAGAAAAGTAAACTATCAATTCTACTACCTTTTTTACTAAAACAAATGAGTGGTGGCTGCTATTGACAGTAATTTATGACAAATTGTTTCTGCTAATATTGTATATTTTGGTCTCGTAACAGCAGAAAAATAAAGACTACAAGTCTACAATTTCTATATTTTCCACCACTTCCTACAGGTTTGAGCTGCTGCATGCTACTGTCAGTAACATTGATAATACAATGAAGTTGTGAAGAGATTACCACTGAGAAAAAATATTATTTGTGAACCATTAAAAGGACCAGTTAGCCTAATCTGGAGTATCTAAATAGGCAATATACTGAATGCATGCTTCATTGATCAAAACTGTTGTGGAACAACTTATCGAGCCACCATCTTAAACTACTATTTAAAGATCATTTGGCTTTCATCTACTGTTTCTGCTCTGCTGGAATCACTTGGACATGATAAGACAGCCAATTTGGATGTCAGCCTTGGCCTACACTAATCATGCTGTCCAGCAGATTATTCCTGCTTTATTTATTTATATTGGGCACGGTGCGTGTCTAGTTGGAGATAATTGTTTCATTTTGAATAGAACGTTTTGTAGGGTGGCCTCATTGTAAAGGTAACAGTGTTTATATTGTTCGTGCCTATCTCAATATAGAAAGATGGCAGAATACTGTGGACAGGTAGTCCACATTCAGTTATAGTGTAGCCGATTCCAAAGTACAGAGTTTACGGCAGAAAATGGATTAATGCTACATAATATTCTGTATACGTACTGACGTTTTGTGCAATCCTTGACAATGTGGTACATCAGAGGTATATTTTTATAAATAGGGTAAATAGTGACTAGATGTTTAGCAAGGTGCCACCCATGGCAGGTGTATGATTAAATGCATTAGCTCATGGCCACGAGTTTGAACTCGTGACCATGAAGCGGAACTATATACAGCCTTATTTTTTTTGCTTAACCCAGTATCTAATTAAATGATGTCAAGGAGTAACAGATTGACATGTGACAACGTAAAGAATACCCAACTGCACCACAGAGGTGAGAAAATAAAACCGTCTCTGGCATGCGGTATGCTTTTCATCCATTGATTATCCCCGCTGTCGTATGGAATATATTGTAGTTGTCAGCAACATTTGTTGGTGTTGAATAATAGTATTTTGTGTACTGTAGAGATCTCATGAAACAGAATCTCAGCTCTCAGTGCTGGATAAAAGGTAGAAAACGTACGATTTTACATATATAAGCAGTTTTTTGGGGGATAAAACATGGTCAAACGGCAAACTATCCAATTGCACATAATGTGAAGTCCTAAAGTGACTTCAATGTTTCACATGGGTAGCCATGGGTTAAATGATCTTGCCACATACAGTAAAATATAGTCTATCATACATTGCATTCACACAAAGTGTAGATGCATAAAAAACTGCCAAAAAGAGTTTTGATGGTTTTCTCAGTGGCAAAATGATTCATAGTTCATTCTGTATTTCTCGATTAAGTAGCACACTAGTGCACTACTTGGTTGGTTCACAAGAGGTCAGAGTTCCACTGCAAATACATTTGCAACTGTTCTCAACGATGCAAGAAATGTATTGGGTGCAGCTCTGTCTATCCTAAAGGCCAATGCTTGAAAAAGTGTATTTTGAAATAAGTTGGCATAAAACGTCATTACAAATCCAATTAAGGATGTGAATAATCGAGATGAGCCGTGTGACAATTATGTATGTATAGTTTAAACATATATATATTTTTTAATTTTTTATTATGTTTAGTTGATATTCTATGCAGCATATTGCTTTTGCAATTGTGCTAGTGTATGGTAAATAGCAAACTTGAGGTGAGAGAAGAAAGCAGAGGTTGTGGAAGAACAAATGAAAGATAAACGCGGCTTCCAAACTTGTGTCATGGTACTGTAACTACTTTATAGAGAGTCGGGTTTCGAATCCATCAAGAGTCAATGTGTCATACAAAACATGATTTTACACCCAATTTACTGAAAATGTTTAGTCTCCATTTGCTATTGATAAATCTCATGGACTTGATCAGTCAACTCATTGACTCCTTCACTCCTACATCATTGACAACATTGAAATACAGAGGATTAAGCGGTAAATCAATACACACAAGCTCTGTGAGGGCAGGTACATCAGCTGATACCCACACTCTGTGGACTCTCTGATACCTGCACACAAGGGCATCTCTTAAGCCTTGTTGTAATTGCAGCTCAATACTCTTTGTAGCACTGGTTGATAGACTGTATTCAGAGAGCTCCTATCTTCATGGTGAACCATATGGGTCATTACCAACTAGACCATGGAAGGTCACCTCTCTGTATAATAACATTGGTTAATCTAGGACCAACCCTTGTGTCTAATGCCATATGTATGTGATGTATTGTAGCTCACGCTGTAACTGACTGCGCAATAGTTTAAGATTTAGAAAGATATACTCCAACAGTACGTTTCTAATGTAAGTAAGTTTCTACAAATCTCTGATCATGTGTCCATTGTCTTTCATCTTTCCCCATAATTGTTCTCTGTATGGCATAATTTCTATCCAAATAGACAATATATCTGATCATGTGTCCATTGTCTTTCCTCTTTCCCCGTAATTGTTCTCTGTATGGCAACCTTTAGATCCAAATAGACAAAGATAATGCTAATATGTCAGAAATGAATGTCCCCCGACTAGATCTGCCATACTTACCCTTCAGTACAACTACTTTCTGTTTCCATTTTGGTCAGAAAGTAGATCTCTAACTTTCAGCAAATGACACGGAACAAGAGGAGGCGAGACTGCCGAGCAGACAGACGAGCGTTCCACTCTCAAGCTCTTAACAAGCATAGTAATACATCAGTCAAAAGCAATAATTTTACAATTAATGAAATTCCAATTTGCCTTCAGTGCATTTCACATTGACATTTTCCACAAGGCAACAGTGCTTTGATAAAGTTTTTAAAATGCAAAAAACGCATCTAAGCGGCTAAAGACCAGCCCGGGTGTCAACGTGCCTGCCAGAGGACTATGGTACTTAATTTTTT
This sequence comes from Salmo trutta, assembly GCF_901001165.1. Lineage (NCBI taxonomy): Eukaryota > Metazoa > Chordata > Actinopteri > Salmoniformes > Salmonidae > Salmo > Salmo trutta. Next base: position 28,127,473 of record NC_042961.1, on the reverse strand, counting down.
ATCGCCGTGTGCCTGGGGCAATGGAAGCCTGAATGTTAACATTGGCTTCATTTTCATTATCACCATATGATTATGGATTTTACTGCATTTAGCTGATAATACAACTAGGAGCTCACCTTAAAAGAAGTTGCTGGGAGGTTTCATTTCTGCCCAAATGAAATTTTCATTTGACAAACAAGTATAATTAGGCTGCACTTCTTGTTCAGTGTCAGTCTGTTTTCTGATTGAACTTAGACCAATTTGCTGCCACTAAATGAGTTTGAATAATTTCCATTCGGAATGTCTCGAGGACATTAGCTTTGGGAGAGCTAAGTGGCAGCATGCTTTTTGAAGTTGCTGATTATTTGATGCCATCCCCTCTCTACCTATATGCGTTTTCCAGCTTACTTCAAAGTTAACAAGTAAAAAAAAAAAAATGACATACCTTGGAGTACAATGGGAACTTAAAAGTGTTTTGGCCAGGTCTGGGAGGCAAAGAGAAAATTACTTTAATATGTGTGTAATACACTTCGTTGGCTTCCAAGCTCTTTGCTTTTTCACTTTCTTTCTTTCATGCAACCAGTTTGATTGTATTGAATGAGTGGATTTGTTTCTGTTGAAACTGTACTCCTAAAAACTATTAAAACAGTATCAGTTTCAATTAAGAAGTATTACCTGCTAATTACACATTAATTGGGAACCCGTGCATCACAAGAACTGACGCAAATTCTGAGTCTTTTTCTTAGAAAGTAGCATTTGTAATAGATTAATAATACAGCCATGCTAAATAAATAACCTAGAAAAACCGGTAACACTTTTAATGGTAGGCTAGCCTACATAAGGACTTCATAACACATTCATAACCATACATAACACATTCATTAGCAGCAGTTCATAATTGTAGCAATTTGATAAGGTCCATTACTGTGATATAACCAATACATTAGCTGTTGACATAAGAATGATGCACTTCTTATGAATGGGTTATGCATGGATTATGAATGTGTTAGAAAGTCTTTATGTAGGTACTCTTCATCATATTCAGTTATGCAGGGACACAGTCTCTACTATACAACCCTAAACTAATGGCATTTTCACTAAAGATTTTATACCTTCTCTGCTTATTTCAAATCCCCTGTGTCTTACCTCTAAAATCTGTATAAAACCCTAAATACCATGCTATGGCATTGTACTCCTCCATCAGATATCAGTCGCCATTCTGCCCTATTGACCTCATCTGTTATTGATCTATGGTCAACCATTTTCAAGAACACATGTGATTCGCCTAGTGGTTAGAGAGTTGGGCCAGTAACCGAAAGACGTGGATGTTGATTAAGGCAGCCCCTGCACCACTCTGATTCAGAGGAGTTGGGTTAAATGCTGAAGACACATTTCAGTCGAAGGCATTCAGTTGTACAACTGACTAGGTATCCCCCTTTCCCTATTATCACATCCTTCAAGTTTAGACATCCATAATTAGCATCAGCTAATAGCCTTAGCCTCTCGTCCCAAGAATAAGTTGTCGTTTTGCTGTAAGTTAATTAAAGCATTATAGCATGCTTTTTGATGAAAGGGTTGAGACACATTATTGTGAAGCCACAAAACCAAGGCTTTCTTTAGAATCCAGAATGTGAAGAATTGCATCACAGTATGTTTCCACCGTTACCCATTGCTTCCCATTTTCATTTGGGGTCTGTTTGTTGTCGGTCTTGTAGGTAATCATTCAACAACACTCGACCTCTCACCCTCATACGGTGCTTATTTTAGTCTAATACTATAATGTAAATATATTAGGGAAGAAATAGTGTTGCAGATTACCTCCTATCAATGTGGCACTAAGCTCTTGGCTCAGCTCCACACGATGAGGAACTGTTGAAAAGCAGGTCACTGTGGACGAGAGAGAAAAGTGGGGTTATTTGTGTGGTTTTTTTCTCGAAATGGATTTGCTGTTGACCTCAAATGTGAGTTACAGCTATTTCAGTAAGAGTAATCCATTCATTCCCTCAGAATTTGAACACCAACGCAAGGGAAGTGAAAGAGGGAAACAGCGAGAGTGAACAGGGGAGAGGGAGAGAGTGAAAGAAGGGACCACAAATACAGCAGCAGGGTGTGGGATGGATGAAAGGCACAGAGGATTTCTGAAAATGTGATTACTAAGTAATGGGCTACTGAAACATACTGGTACTGTAGAGAAACAGTAATTAAATTAAGTAAATGTACTCAGAAAAGGTTGAAAGGGCCCTCTTTAAACAAACAACTTATAAGGCTTAGTGTCTTCATAAGCACTACATAGATGCTTCACAAATCATTTATAAGCACACAGCATAAAGGGCATAAAAGGCCCTCGGATCTGATACGTCTCTAAAAGTGTCCTTATCTCTTTGTCCCGCTTTGTATATCACAACATTTACTGAACTATGAATTATGTATATGCAATCTATATAGGCTTCATAAAGGGTTTATCTTCATTTTCACTTTTCATTAAATAACAATTTGAAACCCCATCATAACCCTCTACATTACTCTATCAGTCCACTTTGGTAGGTATTTATGACTTTACACAAGTGGAACAAAGCTTGTTTTCCCCCCCCCAAACCCAGGCAAACACTCCCCTATTGGTCTCATGACATGTGGAAGCCACATTAACCCCCCCAAACACCTTGCTTGGTCTCTAATGCAAGCTCTCTGTAAACAGAAGGGCATTACTGAAATATTTCCTTATTGGGAGAGTTGGGCATAAAGACTTTTGGTTTACAAAAGGTTACATGTATTGAAGAAACCTAACTACAGTAGGCATGCCAGACACTAATAAAACCTGGTACTAAAACAGTTGTCTTCTGTTTAAAAGTTTCTACTCAATACATAGATTAAGATACACTAAAGAGGGAATGCCAATTGAAATTGGTTTGTAATCTCTTCTTGGCTGGTTTTTGTCAATGTTTTCAAAGCAATGAGACACAAACACCATGTAGAACATTTTAAGAAAATGAATAGCAATATTTATAAATACTGTAGCCTACTTTTGTCATGGGTGCACTCAAGAGTATTCTTATGAAATATGCCTAGGGTACAAACTGGTAAGAAATAAACATCAATTGATTTACAAAGTTCAATAAATGTAAAAGCAGGAAAGCACTAAAACCCAATAGAGAATTTACAAACCCGCCGCTTTGTGCAGTGGACTTGGAGGCCATGAGGAAATGCTTTTATTTTCAAAGCAATAGAATGACCTTATGGTGGGAAGTTAACAGGTCATGGGGATGGATAAAAAAAACAACTCTACACAGCAAGACATTCAGTTAGGCTATAACAGCTCTGTTAGTCTGAGTTCAAAGCAGGAAATGTTGCGAAGTAATGTTCCAAACAGTAAAAAGTATATACTAGGGCGTATTGCTGTATACCGAAAAAGAGGTCCATTGTTTATGATTTATGGAATATCTGAAATGAGAATGAACGAATAACATATCACAATTTTCAGTACAGTTCACATTCAGAAAATGTTTGAACTAATTAAAGCAAGTTAGATATGCTTGGTAGGCTCCCTTGGTAGGGATCTCAAAAGATCAAATATCTGCTAAACCATTCAACAAACAAAAGCTAAGTCATAAATCCAAAATCTGATTTGGGGTATCTACAGTCCACAGTGTATGCATCCCCATCCAAAACAGAGCTTCTTTGTGCTGGCAGCAACAACACTCTATGCATCGCTCAACTTGTAATGGTTTCCAATGCTGTAAAAACTCTGCTCTGGGCAATTATAGGGCAAAATACAGGATCTGATGCACCAAGGATGACAATCCAATAGTGAGGTGCGGCAGAAATCACTCACATCCCACTGGGCACTGGCTGAAACAACATTGTTTCCACGTCATTTCAATGAAATTACGTTCAACCAACGTGGAATATTCATTGAATTTACGTCTGTGCCCAGTGGGTTACTCATCTGGTTGGCCTAGCAAGTGAATACAAATAATGGGCAACATAAGAGGGTCTATTCTGCAATTCCACCATTAATCAAATCAAATAACATTTTATTGGACACATACACATGGTTCGCAGATGTTAATGCGAGTGTAGCGAAATGCTTGTGCTTCTAGTTCCGACAGTGCAGTAATATCTAACAAGTAATCTAACAATTCCACAACAAATACCTAACACACACAAATCTAAGTAAAGGGATGGAATAAAGTGTTTGTACATATAAATATAAGGATGAGCGATGATCGAACGGAATAGGCAAGACGCAATAGATGGTATAGAATACAGTATATACATATGAGATGAGTAATGCAAGATATGTAAACATTATTAAAGTGGCATTATTTAAAGTGACTAGTGATCCATTTATTAAAGTGGTCAATGATTTCAAGTCTGTATGTAGGCAGCAGCCTCTCTGTGTCAGTGATGGCTGTATAACAGTCTGATGGCCTTGATATAGAATCTGTTTTCCAGCTTTGATGCACCTGTACTGACCTCGCTTTCTGGATGGTAGTGGGGTAAACAGGCAGTGGCTCGGGTGGTTGTTGTCCTTGATGATCTTTTTGCCCTTCCTGTGACATCGGGTGCTGTAGGTGTCCTGGAGGGCAGGTAGTTTGCCCCCGGTGATGCATTGTGCAGATCACACCACCCTCTGGAGAGTCTTGCGGTTGTGGGCGGTGCAGTTGCCGTACCAGGCGGTGATACAGCCCGACAGGATGCTCTTAATTGTGCATCTGTAAAAGTTGGTGCGAGTTTTAGGTGACAAGACAAATTTATTCAGCCTCCTGAGGTTGAAGAGGCACTGTTGCGCCTTCTTCACAACACTGGCTATGTGGGTGGAACATTTCAGCTTGTCCGTGATGTGTACTCTGAGGAACTTAAAACTTTCCACCCTTTCTCTACTGCTGCTGGGGGGTGCTCCCTCTGCTGTTTCCTGAAGTCCACGATCATCTCCTTTTTTTGTTGACGTTGAGTGAGAGGTTGTTTTCCTGACACCACACTCCGAGGGCCCTCACCTCCTTCCTGTAGGCTGTCTCATCGTTGTTGGTAATCAAGCCCACTACTGTTGTGTCGTCTGCAAACTTGATGATTGAGTTGGAGGCGTGCAAGGCCACGCAGTCATGGGTGAACAGGGAGTACAGGAGAGGGCTGAGAACGCACCCTTGTGGGGCCCCAGTGTTGAGGATGAGCAAAGTGGAGATGTTGTGTCCTACCTTCACCACCTGGGGGCGGCCCGTCAGAAAGTCCAGGGCCCAATTGCACAGGGCGGGGTTGAGACCCAGGGCCTCAAGCTTAATGATAAGCTTTGAGGGTACTATGGTGTTGAATGCTGAGCTGTAGTCGATGAACAGCATTCTTACATATGTATTCCTCTTGTCCAGATGGGATAGGGCAGTGTGTAGTGTGACGGCGATTGCATCGTCTGTGGACCTATTGGGGCGGTATGCAAATTGAAGTGGGTCTAGGGTGGCAGGTGAGGCAGAGGTGATATGATCCTAGTAAAATTAAAATCAGCACTAAACAAACAAAATATCAATTTAATAACATTTTACTCTTTGAAATCCAGCGAAGGAGCATTAACTACGGAACAAAGGCCTGAGATATCATGATGGTATATTTATGATGGTCATACCAGAAATATACCATAAATAAAATATCTATAGGCCAACCAAGTACACTAAGTACACCAAACATTAGGAACACAGTCCTAATATTGAATTGCACCCCCCCCTCCCCTTGATACACATGGGAAACACGGGAAACTGCTGTGTGTAAAAAATTCACCAGTGTTGCAGTTCTTGACACAAACCGGTGCGGCTGGCACCTACTACCATACTCCATTCAAAGGCACTTAAGTCTTTTGTCTTGCCCATTCACCCTCTGAACGGCACACATACACAATCCATGTCTCAATTTTCTCAAGGCTTAAAAATCCTTCTTTAACCTGTCTCCTCCCCTTCATCTACTCTGATTGAAGTGGATTTAACAAGTGGCATCAATAAGGGATCATAGCTTTCATCTGGATTCACCTGGTCAGTGTTCCTAATGTGTTGTACACTCAGTGTATATCTTGTTACCTATAGTACAACACACCCTTGCACCCGTGACCGTATATGCTAGTAAGTGATTGACAGGTGCCACATGCCAGGTACCTTGCTGCTTAGAGTGTTTGCTGATATCACTTTGAGCAACTGATCTGTGAAGGTACACATAAAGGCCCTCCTTCGTCAATGTACACAGAACACTTCTATTGGAGTACATAAAAATGTCTCCCTGCAACATTAAACAGCGTGGAGGGGGAGGAGTGGGGATGCTGGAGAGGGGGACGGGAGACTGGGGGACTCAAACAAATGCTGGAGAGTGGCAAGTTTGCATTGCCCATACCAACAAGCTCCTATCTCATTAACAAACCGCTGAAATAAAAGAGGGCTTTTTTTGCTCACAGCTATAAAAAAAATTATCATAGTGATGATGTTCCTCGGCCGTCAACAGAGCTGCGATAACGTTGTTTGATGATGACTTTCCCATGAATGTTAAGCAGCCGCCACGGCGGAGGAAAGGAGCTTATCAGTGCCTAATGCCCATCTCTAATTCCTGCCCTTCTTGAACCAGCCATTTTCTAACAGCGTTAACTGTCAAATTTACATCCCGTCTTAATGCCACTAAAGAGTACGGGGGATGAAGAGTAAATGACAGCAGTGTAATGAGGAAGGCAAGGCATTCCTCTCCCTCTCTTCCTCTAAAGGCAGGAGATTTTCACAATCTGGGGGCTTTTTTTCTCTGTCTCCCTGTGCTATGACGGAGAGCTTACCTGAGCACTTTGCTACAGGTGAGAAAAATGAGCAGAGAGATCTTTTAAACAAAAAAATGAAAGGGAAAAATCCTTCAGCAAACACTCTGAAAGTGTTCCCAACGACAAAACACTTGAAAACTATGATACTACTTCCGAGGTTCTGTTTCCATTCAAAACGACAACAATGGATCTAACTAACAGCTACAATATGAATCCCCAGTAGAGAAATAATTCATTTTTCTGAACAAAGGATGTTGCTAACAATGTCGGGGATCAATTGTGGATCTGTTGTTGATCACTAAAGACATACGGTACATGTATAACATTTGTTACACATAGTAGTTGTAATGGGGAAATGTAGGACCCCTAAACTCTGACCAAACTGTCCATCTCTGAGTACAGAATGAATGGCTGCCTTTTGTGGGTGGACTTCAAAAGAAAAACTTGAGAATAGCAAATGGCAAATAGAACATTTGAATTTATAAATAGGAAATGCTCAGGGAAAGGCGTTTGGGGATGCTGCTATTATACCATACCATAGGGGTAATACAGTAACAATTGGTACCCCACTGGGCACAAACTCGTTGAGTCCATTTCAAAATAATAAATAATGTCATGACATTGAATTAACGTGGAAACTGATTGGATTTGCAAACGTCAACATAAAGCAATTTAAACCTAAATCCAATGACGTGGCTCAAATTTGTGTTGATTTCACATTGAATTAATGTTAGTTGACAACTCAATCAAATGTAAATCAAAACTAAACGTATAACTGAAATATTTTCCCAGTGGGACAATACTTTTGAACATCAATACACTTCAGCAGGTTTTGCCATTTCAAGATGGACACACCTGAGTGACATTCTGGCTCCCAACCCCATAAACTGTTTGTGATTTCCTAGTTAAAACGAAGAGGACGGCTAGACTCAGAAGCATTATTGTCATAGCTGCTTTTTCCAGCGGTAAGGCATTTGAATGACGATGAACATTTCCATTGACCAAAATTAAAAAGATGATATCAGTCAGCTGAGCCTTTTTTTATTTCCACTCTCTAAATTGACATTCCCTCCCTCATTTTAGTCAATTAAAATGACTGTAGAGAGTAATTTTCGAACAGAATGTCATCTCAGACATTAAAATGAAATGAAACAAGTTGTTGTACCAATACTTTCGTTGGGAAAATAAACGAGGTTTAAATGAATAGGGTGAAGCCTTCGACGTACTATTTGGTGTAAACTGGGCAGGAGTTATTACATTATAACACTTATGCTATTTAGTAGAACATTGTAAATGTGTTTACTAATAATTGCCTTGTTTCCAGTTATCTATTGCAGGAATACAATCTCAGTGCTGTGTGCTTTACATTGTGATTTGGTGACCTATGTATGAGAACCACTATCAGGACTGGTACCAACTTGAACTCTTTTCACACTATGAAGCCTAGCCAAGCTGTAAAATCAGCCAGTTTGGTAAGGTTCAACTTGATTGTGTGAAAAGATTCCAGCCATACTAGACATATTATGTTTTGTTAGTATTACGACAAGGCCCAATTGATTCTGGATATATTTCTGAAACACTTTCCAAACACAACAACCCAACTCCTTTTACACTGGTATGCCTTTATGAAGTCTTAAAGTGACTTGTTGCACATACTGTATAATCCACTTTTGAAAGGAGTATTTTCACCTGTCAGAGGTTATACAGAAAAAAGACATGACAAACATAACCATTTATGATGATTGGTACACAATGATGCACTCCATGTGATGTGGACCAGTGACACAGTTCGATGCTAACAGTTTGGTGCTAATGAGTAATAGCTTAATTGTTGGCAGTATATTTAAGTATGACCAAACAACAGAGAGGGATACCTCTGTCATGGAGAGAAAAAAAAGTGTGGATAATATTTTCTGCTCACTAATTATATGATTTATAATTTATTACAATTTTTTTCATCAATTAGTCCTCACCGGGAGTGTGCCGGCCTCTCTGAGAAGCAAGGCTCCACTTAGTGCTCCTCTTACGCATGTATGCCTGCATGTAATTTAAGATGGCATTTAAGCTTCTTACCCCAGATGCTATCGCGTAAATTAATTCATCAGGTAATATTTCCCATTCTTTTATGTCAGACAAGGCAATGGAATGACTACAAGGGCATGAACACAAATTAGCAGCAAAACACAACATTCTCTCTGCTGTAAATGATACATTAAGCAACTGGAAATTAATGAACAGGACTGTTCTATGCATTAACACGTCAGAGAGTATAGGAGTAAACTAACTGAAGACAAGATGCTTTGTTCATATTGTATTTATCCACCATGTGAGATGAGTTCTCCCCCCTTTCGCTCTTACACTTCCAGACTCAATCAACGAGGGCCATTATAAATCTTCATTTTCACATTAGGAAATGTAAAAAATGTATACATGTAAGAAAGGTTGTACCTCCTATCTCTGCTGCTATAATCAACCATGTAAGTGAACCTAGGAATATGTTGTCCATTTCATCAGAGGGGACTCACTCCGGTAGGGCAAGCAGCTGATGATTGAATCTCAGCCCATCTTATAGGAGCATGTAAAGATTCAAACTGAGCTTAATTTTATGCTGATCTGGCTGCCTCCAGTGAAACTATCCAAAAGGGCTATAATGACTTGGGGAAAAAAATGAGACAACAGATAAATGGTGAAATAAAGTTGAAGGGCCCCCCTTACAGTACCTCAGAGGATAAATATTTCAATTTAAATGTATAATTTTATCAGGGTATGATATACTGCTCCAGCTGTGCAGCTCGGCGATTAAACTAATTAAAGATTAAATGTGTTGAACTTTCAGCAAATCGACAAACATGTGTTTTACTGTACGTGGCTTGCAATTTCAAGCAAATTGGGGGTGGCAGGGGATATATCCTTGTCTCCAGGCTATTGCACACTACGCATATAAGCCTGGGATATCAACCACTCAAAGTTGGCCTTAGTGGGAGTGACCACAGAATTGTATGGGCGGAACATACCGAGTAAAGTATTTGTCATAATTCAATTTTAGCGAATCACGCTACTGCGAGGCGTGGCTCTGTGCGTGGCTCTGCTATCATACGAGGGAGGTTCAGGGGGAAGGTGTTGTGGGAGATGATTGGTTGGAAGATTAAGCCAATTTAATTGGCCCTCTGTATAGGCTAACGATGGCTGAGTTCGACTCGTTGGTCCACTAGACTCTTCGCTCATTTGGGCTGAAGTGTCTGGGAACAGGATGACGGGGATATAATCCAATGGCGTTTTTGTTTTGCCATGGTTTAACCTTAAAATCAAATAAAATCTATGTGTCACATGCGCCGAGTACAACTGGTGTAGACTTTACTGTGAAATGCTTGCTTACGAGCCTTTCCCAAAGATGCAGAGTTTAAAAATATTTATAAAATAGTAACACACGAGGAATAAAATAAAATACACAAGAATGGAGCTACATACAGGGAGTACCAGTACCTAACCTTAACCTTGAAACCTAACCCTAACCCCTCCCTAGCATGCCTAAACCTAAACTTACCCCTAACCAGTTGCTAGCATGCATGCCTAACCTATCGCATTTTCCTGTAATAAGTATAGCTAGTGTAGTTGGTAAATAAAAATACTGCATAAACGTCACTGTGCCTAGTTTAGTTTGAATTCCAGCCTTTGTTTAATAGACTTAGTATCTTGATCTGCTAAAAGATTGCGTTTCAATCCTGTGTAATTTACACTGAATTTAGTCTCAGCAGGTAATATTTCTGTGACAAAACATTTACAACATGTTGTTAAATAATGATGCCATGTAACTTTCCTTCAAATGCACGCAATATCTAGACTAGCTTATATGTTTTTGGTCAGAAAGGCTGTCAATTGGAGACCAAATATCTTAGGCCTTACTTTACTTTACGATTTCTTTAAAAAATTATATTTCTTGCTTCATGCAGAATTGATAGCAGCTTTCCTGTGTGTTGAGGAGAGCCCTGTATCTGCAGTTGGCTGTTGTTGAGATTTGCCTGTGGGCATTATGGATTTGACACTAGAGTGCTGATGAATCTCATCTGTTTAATGTGTTTATGCTGGCTAAGCCCTCAAAGCTTATTGCTGTTCAGTGGAGTGCTGCAAAGTTACCTCATCTCCCCCAGTCCTCTCTCACTCCTCTCCCTCTCTTGGCCAGCCAAGTTCCCTGCTTAAACAGACATTAAATGCAACCTGTGGAGAGAAAACACAGATTGATTGGTTAAGTCTCAATGACTTTTGTGCATCACAGAATAAACTTTGACTGACAGACATACTGATGGATGGACAGACAGATGTACACAGACAGATAGCAATATCTATTTTTTTTACACCTTAAATACAGTTAATCAATGTGTCTTTCCCATCTACATTATCCCTTTTACTAACTTTTCACAGTAAGTGCTTTATTCTTATCTCCATTGCTCCCCTCATCTCCCTCATACGCATACCAATAGAACTGCCTACAGCAGCTAAGACCCGGTATTAATTAAAATGTCATGCCTCCAAATCAATATTGTAAAACAGTTCAGACACAACTCAACATAGCTGCCGTGATAAGTGCTTTTGGGTGACAGGTGAGTTGAAAGAAGGAAGTGTTGGAGAATGGCATGATGGAATTATCCAGAGAACATGTAACAAAAAATGTGTGACCCCTTATGTGTTACTTCATGTCTCACAATTGCAAATTATTCACACTGCCATGTGCTCTGCTAAACTGACATATCCATAAGTCAGCAGAAACAGGCCAGGGAGCTAGGTGCAAGAAACATCTAGCTTCACTTATTTAACTGCTGTCTGTGTGTAACATTGACTAGACACTCATTTGGAAAGGTGGCTGACGGAACGGAATAGATCAGAGTTCTTATTAAAATAGGATTTACCCATTTGTGTTTATATATTTATTAATGTTGTCAGTGTGAAGGCCATGCTATTTCTAGAGCAGTAAGCAATCTTTATTTTACTAGGCAAGTCGGTTAAGAACAAATTCTTATTTACAATGACGGCCTACCAGCGAACAGCGCCTTGTTCAGGGGAAGAATGACAGCTCTGGGATTCGATCCAGCAACCTTTCTGTTACTGGACCAAAGCTCTAACCACTAGGCTACCTGCCACATCTACTCCTGGGTTCATAACATTAGACATATTGAACTCTAAACCAAGGATGGGCAACTTTGATGGGGCTTGGGACCACAAAAAATCTGCAGTGGCTCGCGGGTCTGCGTACCTACATCTATACCCACACATGCAGTCAATTGATTTGTGTAATCAATCAATTTGTGCAGTTACACTACTTAATTAAATTCATTATACCAGTAGCCAGGGCTGGCCCTAGCCTTTTGGGGGCCCTAAGCTAGAATTGGTTGGGAGCCCCCCCCCCCCCCCCACCCACACTCTTTTTGACAGCAGAGAGAACATTTTATGTTTTAAAGTAAATTTCATGCAATTCTAAACATTTTGCCATGGGGTGTAGAGAAAATGTTGCAGTTTTAAGACATGTTTTGTGCAATTCTAAACATTTTGCCATGGGGCGGAGAGAAAATTGTTCAATTTTATAAAACATTTCATGAAATTCTACTCATTTTACCACTGGGCAAAAGTACATTTTTTTGTTGTTTAGTGGCTAATTTCCTGCAATTATATAATTTTTTCTACACGGTGGAGAGATATATTTGCAGTTTTAACACTAATTTCTTGAAATTCTAATTTTTTTGCTATGACTTATGCCACCTTAATATGATATCTGAGGGAGACCAACAAAATCAATGGGGGCCCCCTGGAGGTCAGGGCCCCTGGGTACATGCCATGTGTGCCTGGTCAGTATTCAGCCATGATTACTACTGTCACACCCTGATCCGTTTCACCTGTCTTTGTGCTTGTCTCCAACCCCCTCAAGGTGTCACCCATCTTCTTCATTATCCCCTGTGTATTTATACCTCTGTTCTATGGTTGTCTCTTGCCAGTTCGTTTTGCTTCGTCAAGCCTACCAGCATTTTTTCCCGTGCTCGTTTCTGTCTCTAGTTCCTGTTTTCTTGCTTTCCCGGTTTTTGAGCATTTTGCCTGCCCTGACCCTGAGCCTGCTTGTCGTTCTGTACCTTGTCACACCACCCTGGATTACTGACCTCTGCCTACCCTGAGCCTGCCTGCCGTTCTCTACCTTTCGGACTCTGCTCTGGACTACTGAACTCTGCCTGCTTTTGACCTGTCGTTTGCCTGCCTCCCTGTTTTTGTAATAAACTTTTGTTACTTCGAAACTGTCTGCATCTGGGTCTTCTCCTGTGCCTTGACAACTACAAGTTTAGATGGCTGGCTAACTCATTTACCAATCCGGCTGCCTTAATTACCAATAAAAAGTTGTTAGCTGACATGGCTGATTGACTGTCAGTGACTGACATAAGAGAAACACTGCTGATGCACAACCAATTTTTGAAATTGCCCCTTGTGCATTCTACATTTCAACAGTAAGTTGAGAGTTAGTGAATTCGACTGGATTCCATTTTTATTTTAACTAAATTAAAAGTATATTTTTGGGGGTCAGGGGCCCTGTTTTTGGAAATTGATCCCAGGCAAATAGTTGCCCATCCATGCCCTAAACCCTGAGAATAAAAAAACACAGCACCAATAGTTCCAAAATGCTTCATGCTTCATGCCCTCACCACGTCAATGCTTCTTTCCCCTGTCCTTCCATCTCTGGCTCCAGGAAATGTACCACCATTTTGTATGAAACAGTTTTGTCTAGATGGTATACTGCCAGGGGCGTCATGCACCCGAAAAATCTGAGGGGGCACAAAGTAAGCAAGAATGGCTGGGGGTGGTCTGTAGGGGGGCTATGCCAAAAGTTGGAGAATTTTGACTTTTTCAAACACTTGAAACAGCTTTTTCTTGCAGTCTAGAGACATAATCATTATGCTTAATTCTATGTAAAGAAATGTGTATTTTCCTGCAAATGGAATGTGAAAGGTGGAGTGGCGATGGCTAGAAGACCGGTGACGTAGACCGCCGAACGCCGCCCGAACAAGGAGAGGGACAAACTTCGGCGGGAGTCGTGACAGATACGATATTATCAGTATACGGTGCAAATACGACACAGTATGTATAACGATTCTCACGATTCTATATGTAATGTGATTTAATACTGTGATTTTATTGTGATTCGATGTTGCAAACATATTGCTCACCATACAGTGAATTGCGAAAGTATTCACCACCCTTGGCATGCTTCCTATTTTGTTGCCTTACAACCTGGAATGAATTGGGGGGGAGGGGGTTGTATCATTTGATTTACACAACATGCCTAGCACTTTGAAGATGCTAAATATTTTATTGTCAAACAAGTAAGAAAAAAACCCCAGAAAACTTGAGCATACATAAATACCCCCCCCCCCCAAAAAAAAGTCAATACTTTGTAGAGCCACCTTTTGCAGCAATTACAAATTCAAGTCTCTTTGGGTATGTCTCTATAAGCTTGGCACATCTAGCCACTGGGATTTGTTATCATGACACTAGGTGAGACCCAAATGCAGACACAGGAGGCAGATGGTTCGAGTTTAAGATGTTTAATAAATCCAAAGGGAATAGGCAAGAGAATGGTCATGGACAGGCAAAAGGTCACAACCAGATCAGAGTCCAGGAGGTACAGAGTGGCAGGCAGGCTCGAGGTCAGTGCAGGCAGAATGGACATGCAGGTGGGTAATGAGTCCAGAACAGGCAAGGGTCAAAACCATGAGGACTAGAAAAAGGAGAAAAGGCAAAGCAGGAAAACGGGAAAAACCGCTGGTAGGCTTGGACATACTAGACGAACTGGCACAGAGAGACAGGAAACACAGGGATAAATACACTGGGGAAAACAAGCGACACCTGGAGGGGGTGGAGACAATAATGAGGACAGAAGAAACAGATCAGTGTGATATTTTTGCCCATTCTTCAAGGCAAAACTTGGCATCTAGAATTTGACTAGGCCATTCCAAGACATTTAAATGTTTCCCCTTTAACCACCCAAGCGTTGTTTTAGCAGTATTCTTAGGATCAATTTTAGTCTCATCTGACCAGAGTACCTTCTTCCATATGTTTGGGAGTCTCCCACATGCCTTTTGGCAAACACCAAACGTGTGTGCTTACTCCTTCAGGGTTATCTTTGGTCTCTTTGTTGTCTTTAATGCCCTCCTTGCCTGGTCTGTGAGTTTTGGTGGGCGGCCCTCTCTTGGCAGGTTTCTTGTGGTGCCATATTCTTTCCATTTTTTAATAATGGATTTAAATGGTGCTCCATGGGATGTTCAAAGTTTCTAATACTTTTTTATAACCTAACCCTGATCTGTACTTCTCTACAACTTTGTCCCTGGCCTGTTTGGAGAGCTCCTTGGTCTTCATGGGCCGCTTGCTTGGTGGTGCTCCTCGCTTAGTGGTTTTGCAGACTCTGAGGCCTTTCAGAACAGGTGTATAAACTGAGATCATGTGACACTTAGATTGCACACAGGTGGACTTTAACGAATTATGTGACTACTGAAGGTAATTGGTTGCACCAGATCTTATTTAGGGGCTTCATAGCAAAGGGGGTGAATACATATGCACGCACCACTTTTCTTTTTTTTTTCTTTTTTGAAACAAGTAATTTTTTTTCATTTCACCTCACCAATTTGAACTATTTTGTGGATGTCCATTACATGAAATCCAAATAAAATCTATTTAAATTACAGGTTGTAATGCAACAAAATAGGAAAAATGCCAAGGGGGATGAATTATTTTGCAAGGCACTATATGTCAGCTGCAGAGGGACACGAGAAAGCCATGATGTCTAATCACGTTTCCGTGTGAGTAAAGTCATACCGTATACAATTTTATAAATGTCAGAAAATGTGTTCTACATGGGGGATATTTTTGTGTAGGTAAAGTTCATTATTCAAGAAATGGCAGTTGAGTCACGTGATGATATGGCGTGCGGTCCTCCCACTACGACTCGGGAAACCATGCAGTTTATTAGGCTACAGATGAAATAAGATATGATGAACTTCACAGGGTGGTGAAAGTGCACAGTGATCTTGATTCTCCTTTCAACTAAATAATGAGGGTCTTATTCTGGTGACATGATGATCGATGCTTGACTGCCGTTTGACAAAAATATTCTCGCTCTAATAATCTCATGTAGACTAGCCTAACTGCCTACCTGCAATGTATCTGCGAGCTGTTGGCTAGAGCGCACGTGCCAAGACCAGAGTACATTTACTATTTAGTGCCTTTGGAAAGTATTCAGACCCCTTCCCTTTTTCCATATTTTGTTACATTACAGCCTCTTTCTAAAAATATATATTCAGCAATCTACACCCAATACCCCATAATGATGTAACGAAAACAGGTTTAGACATTTTTTTTTAATTGATCAAAAATAAAAAACAGAAATACTTTATATAAATAAGTATTCAGACCCTTTGCTTTGAGACTCGAAATTGAGCTCAGGTGCATCCTTTTTCCATTGATCATCCTTGAGATGTTTTGGAAAGGCACACAACTGTCTATAAAAAAAGGTCCCACAGTTGACAGTGCATGATGTCAGAGCAAAAACCAAGCCATGAAGTTGACGGAATTATCCGTAGAGCTCCGAGACAGGATTGTGTCAAGGCACAGATATGGGGAAGGGTACCAAAACATTTCTAAAGGTTTGAAGTTCCCCAAGAACACATTGGCCTCCATCATTCTTAAATGTAAGAAGTTTAGAACCACCAAGACTCTTCCTAGAGCTGGCCACCAGGCACTGAGCAATTGGGGGAGACAGGCCTTGGTCAGGGAGGTGACCAAGAACCCAATGGTCACTCTGACAGAGCTCCAGAGCCCCTTTGTTGAGATGGGAGAACATTCCAGAAGGACAACCATCTCTGTAGCACTCCACAAATCAAGCCTTTATGGTAGAGTGGCCAGACGGAAGCCACTCCTCAGTAAAAAGCACATGACAGCCCGCTTGGAGTTTGCCAAAAAACACATAAAGACTATCAGACCATGACAAACAATATTCTCTGGTCTGATGAAACCAAGATTGAAGTCTTTGGCCTGAATGCCATGCGTCACATCTGGAGGAAATCTTGCACCATCCCTATGGTGAAGCATAGTGGTGGCAGCATTATGCTGTGGGGATGTTTTTCAGTGGCAGGGACTGGGAGACTAGTCAGGATCGAGGGAAAGATGAACAGAGCAAAGTACAGAGAGATCCTTGATGAAAACTTACTCCAGAGTGCTCAGGACTTCCGACTGGGGTGAAGGTTCACCTTCCAACAGGACAACGACCCTAAGCACAGAGCCAAGACAATGCAGGAGTGGCTTTGGGACAAGTCTCTGAATGTCCTTGAGTGGCCCAGCCAGAGCCCGGACTTGAACCCGATCAAACATTTCTGGAGAGACCTGAAAAATAGCTGTGAAGCAATGCTCCCCATCCAACCTGACAGAGCTTGAGAGGATATGCAGAGGAGAATGGGAGAAACTCCCCCAAAAATACAGGTGTGGCAAGCTTGTAGCATCATACCCAAGAAGACTCAAGGTTGTAGTCGCTGCCAAAGGTGCTTCAAAAAAGTACTGAATAAATGGTCAGAATAATTATGTAAATGTGATATATATATTTTTTTATTATAAATGAGCAACAAAAAAAAAAAAAAAGCTTTTTGCTTTGTCATTATGGGTTATTGTGTGTAAATATGAGGGAAAAAATATATACATTTTAGACTAAGGTTGTATCATATCAAAATGTGGAAAAAGTCAAGGGGTGAGAATACATTCCCGAAGGCACTGTAACTACATTTTTTTGACAAAACTATCGGAAACCATTGGAAAGCTCCGAAGACAGAATCAATCATTCTGTTCGTTGACGCCAAACTGTTGTGGAAAAATTCTTACATAGGGACACACGAAGTCAATCTTAAATGAATCATTGTTTATTGTCAGTGCGCTAGAGAGGTTCCAACCACTCAATGCACCATAGTACACATGTCAATCAGGAGCTCTCCCTGGGCAGACCCAGCAGTTATACACAGGCGATACAGACAAGTTATATTTGCATGATTTAGCATAATTAATTAATCATTACTCTTTTGTTTCATTCATGTGACCAACCAATACTGTTACATAACAGGTGACATAAATAGAACACAGACATTGGTTATAAGAAAAGCACAAACATTAAAATTTCCATTACAAGCCCCTTACACTTCCATGTTGTGATGCATAAATTCTAGCTAAATGTATAGCGCATAGAATTTAAAAAAGGTATTGTCGGATATTATTCATGCTAATAAGACAGGTTTTTTTACATTGGGGATAATATAGGACAAGTACTGGAAACAATAGAACACTGAAGAATCTGGGAAACCAGGCCTGCTATTCATAGCTGACTTTGAAAAGACTTTGGATAAAGTATGACTGAAGTTTATATATAAATGCCTGGAACATTTCAATTTAGGAGAATCTCTAATAAAGTGGGTTAGCGTCATGTATAGTAACCTTGTGTAAAATTGTAAATAATGGCTACTTCTCAGAAAGTTTTAAACTGTCAAGAGGAGTAAAACAAGGATGTCCACTATCGGCATATCTATTTATTATGGCCATCGAAATGTTAGCTATTAAAATCAGATCCAACAATAACATCAAGGGGTTAGAAATCCAGGGCTTAAAAACAAAAGGAGTCATTGTACACTGATGATTTATTTTAAATCAACCATTTGGATGCCTCCACAGCCTCATAGAGGACCTAGATACTTTTTCTAGCCTCTCTGGATTACAAACAAATTATGATAAGCATCTAGCAGAAGGAATGAGCCGGTGCTTCGTACGTTATTCAGAAGAGGACTGCGAGGAGGTCCAGACAGAACTGGCCTGTCGAGACAACAAGCTCTCCTTGGACGCACTCATCGCGATGGCCATTTGTCTGGATAACCTACTTCGGGAGCGTCGGCACTCTCATCGCTTCTCTCCCTTCCTCAGTGGACACTTTGGATCAGAGCCTGAACCCATGGAGGTAGGAGTCATACACTTCCCCGCGGCGGAGCGACGCAGACGGACACAGCTGGGGCTCTCTATTGTATTTTTTTTATTAAATATTTTATTTTATTTAACTAGGCAAATCAGTTAAGAACAAATTCTCATTTCCAATGATGGCCTACCCCGGCCAAACCCTAACCCTAGTTAAGGAGGGCACCAACTCCAGCAGTACGGTACGTCCCAAGTCAGGATTCACGAGAGCCGAGGGACAGTAACGTGATCTTTCACCTCTGGGGCAGGTGTGAGCCTCCCCTCCTCATCATCATCACTGGCTTAGCTAATGCTTTGTCAGTGTTCCAGGCATTCGTCAATGAGGTATAACGACGACATCCTGGTCTACTCGGCTACCTTGGAGGATCACATCACTCACGTCCAAGTAGCCCTGGAACGCCTCCTGACTAACCAACTGTTTGTCAAGGCTGAGAAGTACCAATTTCATCTGGAAGCTGTCTCCTTCCTAGGCTACCAAATCAGCCCGCAAGGAGTGAAGATGGATGTCAAGGAGGTAGATGCGGTCAGGTCATGGCTAGTCCCAACCACCATTACATTTACGTCATTTAGCAGACGCTCTTATACAGAGCGACTTACAAATTGGTGCATTCACCTTATGATATCCAGTGGAACAACCAGTTTACAATAGTACATTATATCTTTTTTGGGAGGGAGGGTTAGAAGGATTACTTAATCATATCCCAGGTATTCCTTAAAGAGGTGGGGTTTCAGGTGTCTCCGGAAGGTGGCGATTGACTCCGCTGTCCTGGCGTCGTGAGGGAGCTTGTTCCACCATTGGGGTGCCAGAGCAGCGAACAGTTTTGACTGGGCTGAGCGGGAACTGTGCTTCCGCAGAGGTAGGGAGGCGAGCAGGCCAGAGGTGGATGAACGCAGTGCCCTTCTTTGGGTGTAAGGACTGATCAGAGCCTGAAGGTACGGAGGTGCCGTTCCCCTCACAGCTCCGTAGGCAAGCACCATGGTCTTGTAGCAGATGCAAGCTTCAACTGGAAGCCAGTGGAGTGTGCGGAGGAGCGGGGTGACGTGAGAGAACTTGGGAAGGTTGAACAACAGACGGGCTGCAGCATTCTGAATGAGTTGTAGGGGTTTAATGGCACAGGCAGGGAGCCCCGCCAACAGCGAGTTGCAGTAATCCAGATGGGAGATGACAAGTGCCTGGATTAGGACCTGCGCCGCTTCCTGTGTGAGGCAGGGTCGTACTCTGCGAATGTTGTAGAGCATGAACCTACAGGATCGGGTCACTGCCTTGATGTTAGCGGAGAACGACAGGGTGTTGTCCAGGGTCACGCCAAGCCTCTTAGCACTCTGGGAGGAGGACACAATGGAGTTGTCAACCGTGATGGCGAGATCATGGAACGGGCAGTCCTTCCCCGGGAGGAAGAGCAGCTCCGTCTTGCCTAGGTTCAGCTTGAGGTGGTGATCCATCATCCAAACTGATATGTCTGCCAGACATGCAGAGATGCGATTCGCCACCTGGCTATCAGAAGGGGGAAAGGAGAAGATTAATTGTGTGTCGTCTGCGTAGCAATGATAGGAGAGACCATGTGAGGATATGACAGAGCCAAGTGACTTGGTCTATTGTAAAGTGGTTATTACACTGGATATCATAAGGTGAATGCACCAATTTGTAAGTCGCTCTGGATAAGAGCGTCTGCTAAATGACTTAAATGTAAATGTATAGCGAGAATAGGAGAGGGCCTAGAACTGAGCCCTGGGGGACACCAGTGGTGAGAGCACGTGGTGCGGAGACGGATTCTCGCCACGCCACCTGGTAGGAGCGACCTGTCAGGTAGGACGCAATCCAAGAGTGAGCCGCGCCGGAGAGGCCCAACTCGGAGAGGGTGGAGAGGAGCATCTGATGGTTCACAGTATCAAAGGCAGCAGATAGGTCTAGAAGGATGAGAGCAGAGGAGAGAGAGTTAGCTTTAGCAGTGCGGAGAGCCTCCGTGACACAGAGTAGAGCAGTCTCAGTTGAATGACCAGTCTTGAAACCTGACTGATTTGGATCAAGAAGGTCACTCTGAGAGAGATAGCAAGAGAGCTGGCCAAGGACGGCACGCTCAAGAGTTTGAGAGAAAAAAAAGGGATACTGGTCTGTAGTTGTTGACATCGGAGGGATCGAGTGTAGGTTTTTTGAGAAGGGGTGCAACTCTCGCTCTCTTGAAGACGGAAGGGACGTAGCCAGCGGTCAAGGATGAGTTGATGAGTGAGGTGAGGTAAGGGAGAAGGTCTCCGGAAATGGTCTGGAGAAGAGAGGGGATAGGGTCAAGCGGGCAGGTTGTTGGGCGGCCGGCCGTCACAAGTCGCAAGATTTCATCTGGAGAGAGAGGGGAGAAAGAGGCCAAAGTATAGGGTAGGGCAATGTGAGCAGGACCAGTGGTGTCGTTTGACTTAACGAGGATCGGATGTCGTCAACCTTCTTTTCAAAATGGTTGACAAAGTCATCCGCAGAGAGGGAGGGGGGGAGGGGAGGAGGATTTAGGAGGGAGGAGAAGGTGGCAAAGAGCTTCCTAGGGTTAGAGGCAGATGCTTGGAATTTAGAGTGGTAGAAAGTGGCTTTAGCAGCAGAAACAGAGGAAGAAAATGTGGAGAGGAGGGAGTGAAAAGATGCCAGGTCCACAGGGAGGCTAGTTTTCCTCCATTTCCGCTCGGCTGCCCGGAGCCCTGTTCTGTGAGCTCGCAATGAGTCGTCAAGTCACGGAGCAGGAGGGGAGGACCGAGCCGGCCGGGAGGATAGGGGACATAGCGAGTCAAAGGATGCAGAAAGGGAGGAGAGGAGGGTTGAGCAGACAGAATCAGGAGATTGGTTGGAGAAGGATTGAGCAGAGGGAAGAGATGATAGAATGGAAGAGGAGAGAGTAACAGGAGAGAGAGCGAAGGTTGCGATGGCGCAACACCATCTGAGTAGGGGCAGAGTGAGTAGTGTTGGAGGAGAGCGAGAGGGAAAAGGATACAAGGTAGTGGTTGGAGACTTCGAGGGGAGTTGCAGTGAGATTAGTAGAAGAACAGCATCTAGTAAAGATGAGGTCAAGCGTATTGCCTGCCTTGTGAGTAGGGGGGGGGGGGCGGTGAGCGGGTGAGGTCAAAAGAGAGGAGTGGAAAGAAGGAGGCAGAGAGAAATGAGTCAAAGGTAGATGTAGGGAGGTTAAAGTCACCCAGAATTGTGAGGGGTGAGCCATCCTCAGGAATGGAACTTATCAAGGCGTCAAGGTCATTGATGAACTCTCCAAGGGAACCTGGAGGGCGATAAATGATAAGGATGTTAAGCTTGAATGGGCTAGTGACTGACAGCATGGAATTCAAAGGAGGAGATAGATCAGGTCAGGGGAGAAAGAGAGAATGTCCACTTGGGAGAGATGAGGATTCCAGTGCCACCACCCCGCTGACCAGATGCTCTCGGGGTATGCGAGAACACGTGGTCAGATGAGGAGAGAGCAGTAGGAGTAGCAGTGTTTTCTGTGGTAATCCATGTTTCCGTCAGCACCAAGAAGTCGAGGGACTGGAGGGTTGCATAGGCTGAGATGAACTCTGCCTTGTTGGCCGCAGACCGGCAGTTCCAGAGGCTGCTGGAGACCTGGAACTCCATGTGGGTCGTGCGTGCTGGGACCACCAGGTTAGAGGGGCAGCAGCCATGCGGTGTGAAGCATTTGTGTGGCCTGTGCAGAGAGGAGAGAGCAGGGATAGACAGACACATAGTTGACAGGCTACAGGAGAGTCTACGCTAATGCAAAGGAGATTGGAATGAAAATTAATTAAACAACTGGGGAAGCGAGAGAGCAGGGCCTCCCTCACTAACCATTCACTGAAACACTCAATAACTTTTCCAACATCCACTTAGAAATTATAATTGATGTAAACTACAGTGGTTCAATGTTTCCAGGAATAGGCTCACACTTAGTTTATTCAGCTAGATAACTTGGTACAGTATTCTTCCGTGAAACCCACCCAGTGCACCGTGTCCTATGACGCCGTAGCTAACTAGCATGCTAGCATCCAATAACACACGGTTAGCACCAATACTTGGTTACAACAAACTACCAATGGATCATTCGTGTCTAGTTCCTTTCATATCGCAGAAGTAATTAAACATTGGCTAGCTAACACAAAGTCAGTCCTGCTAACTACACAAATGGACTACACAACTCAAAAGGTCAGAAAGTTAAGCTTACGTTGCAAAAATCTTGACTAAAAATGATACAGTACTGCTAGCTGGTAGAGTTGGCTAACTAGCAGTGGCTGCGTTTACCTTTATCTTTTATATAAAG
Organism: Salmo trutta; assembly: GCF_901001165.1. NCBI lineage: Eukaryota > Metazoa > Chordata > Actinopteri > Salmoniformes > Salmonidae > Salmo > Salmo trutta. Next base: position 28,104,412 of record NC_042961.1, on the reverse strand, counting down.
ACAACTATGTAGCTAGCTAACATTACACTAATCAAATCATTCCGTTGTAATGTATTTCGTTTCTACAGTACTGCTAGTTGGTAAAGTTGGCTAGCTAGCAGTGGTGTTGACGCCATTTAGAAAACGGCGCGAACGAATGAATACAGCTGGCTAGCTAACCTTGTTAGTTATTCAAAGCTACACCTACACCTTTATCCTTGATGCAAAGACAACTATGTAGCTAGCTAGCTAACATTACACTAATCAAATCGTTCCGTTGTAATGTAATATTACCCATGGAGCGAAGTACAGCACGACTACTCACTCCAGCATCCGGTCCAAAAAGGGGATACAATGGTTTTTGAGGTTTTCCAACTTCTACCGCTGTTTCATCAAGAACTTTACCTCTATCATTTGACGTTGCCGGTTTAGTAACCACCGGTCCTGGCAATCATCATTATGCGCACCTGGCATCAATCATTACTCGCACCTGTGCTTCATCATGAGGCACACCTGGACGCCATTACCTCACTCATTACCTCCCCTTTATCCAGCACTCCCTTAGGTTCTTTCCCCAGGCAGTATTGTTTCTGTGTTTCATGTCAAGACACTACTCCTATGTATTGTTCCATGTTCTTTGTTATATTAAACTTACCACCTGCTTCTCGACTCCCAGCGTCTACGTTACACAAAGTGTGCAGAGCTGTCATCAAGTCAAAGGGTGGCTACTTTGAAGAATCTCAAATATAAAATATATTTTGATATGTTAAAACTTTTTTGGTTACTACATGATTCAATAAGTGTTATTTCATAGTTTTGATGTCTTGACTATTATTCTACAATGTAGGAAATAGTAAAAATAATGAAAAACCCTTGAATGAGTAGGTGTGTCAACTTTTGACTGGTACTGTATGTATATATATATATATATATATATATATGCACACACACACTACCGGTCAAAAGTTTTAGAACACCTACTCATTCAAGGTTTAAACAAATCAAAATATTGTCAGGCCCTGATCTGTTTCACCTGTTCCTGTGATTGTCTCCACCCCCTCCAGTTGTCACTTATTTTCCCCAGTGTATTCTGTCTGTCTGTGCCAGTTCGTCTTGTATATTAGCCAAGTGAACCAGCGTGTTTTTCCCGTACACCTTTTGCTATTCGCTTTTTGATAGTCCTCCCGGTTTTGACCCCTGTCTGACTCTGGACTACTTTCCCGCCTGCCTGATCATCCTGCCTGCCCTGACCTTGAATCTGCCTGCCCTTCGGTACCTTTTGGACTCTGAACTGGTTTTGACCCTTTTGCCTGTCCACGACCATTCTCTTGCCTTACCCTATTGTATTAATAAATATTGTAAGACTCCAACCATCTGCCTCCTGTGTCTGCATCTGGGTCTCGCCTTGTATCATGATAAATATAGTTTATATTTGGAGATTCTTCACAGTAGCCACCCTTTGTCTTGATGACAGCTTTGCACACTCTTGGCATTCTCTCACCCAGCTTCACCTGGAATGCTTTTCCAACAGTCTTGAAGGAGTTCCCACATATGCTGAGCACTTGTAGGCTGCTATTCCTTCACTCTGCGGTCCGACTCATCCCAAACCATCTCAATTTGGTTGAGGTTTGGGGATTGTGGAGGCCAGGTAATCTGATGCAGCACTCCATCACTATAATTATTGGTAAAATAGCCCTTACACAGCCTAGAGGTGTGTTGGGTCATTGTCCTGTTGAAAAACAAATCATAATCCCACTAAGCCCAAACCAGATGGGATGGTGTGTTGCTGCAGAATGCTGTGGTAGCCATGCTGGTTAAGTGTGCCTTGAATTCTAAATAAATCACAGACAGTGTCACCAGCAAAGCACCCCCACACCATAACACCACCTCCTCCATGCTTTACGGTGGGAAATGCACATGCAGAGAGCATCCGTTCACCCACACCACGTCTCACAAAGACACAGCAGTTGGAAACAAAAATCTCCAATTTGGACTAAAGACCAAAGGACAAATTTCCACAGGTCTAATGTCCATTGCTTGTGTTTCTTGGTCCAAGTAAGTTTCTTCTTCTTGGTGTCCTTTAGTAGTGGTTTGTTTGCAGGAATTCGACCATGAAGGCCTGATTCACACAGTCTCCTTGAACAGTTGATGGTGAAATGTGTCTGTTACTTGAACTCTGTGAAGCATTTATTTGGGCTCTAGGTCTTCCTTTCCTGTGGCAGTCCTCCTGAGAGCAAGTTCCATCATAGTGCTTGATGGTTTTTGCGACTGCACTTGAAGAAACAAAAGTTGTTGAAATGTTCTGTATTGACCGACCTTCATGTCTTAAAGTAATGATGGACTGCTGTTTCTCTTTGCTCTGCTGTTCTTGCCATAATATGGATTTGGTCTTTTACCAAAATAGGGCTATTTTCTGTATATCACCCCTACCTTGTCACAACACAACTGATTGGCTCAAACACATTAAGAAGGAAAGAAATTCCACAAATTAACTTTTACTACCTCATAAACCTGGTTGAGAGAATTCCAGGAGTGTGCAACGCTGTCATCAAGGAAGCTTCTCAATGGAAGCTTCTCTAATGTCAAACATGTAAAGTGTGGTGTACCAAAGGGCAGCTCTCAACGCTCTCTACTCTTTTCTATTTTTACCAATGACCTGCCACTGGCATTAAACAAAGCATGTGTGTCCATGTATGCTGACGATTCAACCATATATGCATCAGCAACCACAGCTAATGAAGTCACTGAATCCCTTAACAAACAGTTGCAGTCTGTTTTGGAATGAGTGGCCAGTAATAAACTGGTCTTGAACATCTCTAAAAGTAAGAGCATTGTATTTGGTACAAATCATTCCTTAAGTTCTAGACCTCAGATGAATCTGATAATGAATGGTGTGGCTGTTGAACATGTTTAGGAGACTAAATTACTTGGTGTTACTTTAGATTGTATACTATCATGGTCAAAACATATAGATTCAATGGTTGTAAAGACGGTGAGAGGTCTGGCCGTAATAAAGAGATGCTCTGCTTTTTTGACACCACACTCCAAAAAGCAAGTTCTGCAGGCTATAGTTTTGTCTAATCTTGATTATTGTCCAGTCGTGTGGTCCAATGCTGCAAGGGAAGACCTAGTTAAGCTGCAGCTGTCCCAAAACAGAGCGGCATGTTTTGCTTTTAATTCTAATCAGAGGGCTGTGTCACGACTTCCGCCGAAGTCGGTCCCTCTCCTTGTTCGGGCGGCGTTCGGCGGTCGACGTCACCGGCCTTCTAGCCAAAGCCGATCCGTTTTACACACCTGGTTTCAATCCCCCAATTACTTGTTCATTATTTAACCCTCTGTTCCCCCATGTTTGTTTGTGAGTAATTGTTTGTATGTATTTACGGTCCGTTTTTGTGGGCTAGTTCATTGTGGTGTATTTGTTGTTTTCTTGAGTAAATTACGTAAATTACTCATATCTGCTGTCCTGCGCCTGACTCCTCCACACCAGCTACACACAGACCAATTACAGGCTGATATAAATAATATGCATGCCAGTCTCTCTTAGCTAAGTGTTGAGAGACTGAATGCATCACTTCTTCTTTTTATTAGAAACATTAATGTGTTTTAAAAAAAAACAATTTTTGCATAGTCACTGACACACACACTTATCCCACCAGACATGCCACCAGGGGTCTTTTCACAGTCCCCAAATCCAGAACAAATTCAAGAAAGTGTATAGTATTATATAGAGACCATATTGCATGGAACTTTCTTCCATCTCATAATGCTCAAATAAACAGGAAACCTGGTTTTAATGAACAGATAAACCAACACCTCGTGGCACAATGCCTCTCCCCTATTTGACCTAGATAGTTTGTGTGTATGCATTGATATGTAGGCTACGTGTGCCTTTTAAAAATGTTTATGTTGTTCTGTCTTTGAGCTGTTCTTGTCTATTGATGTTCTGTATTATGTCATTCTGTATTATGTTTCATGTTTTGTGTGGACCCTAAGAAAAGTAGCTGCTGCTTTTGCAACATCTAATGGGGATCCTAATAAAATACCTAAAGGCTAAAGGTGGCTATTTGAAGAATCTCAAATATAAACTATATTTTGATTTGCTTAACACTTTTTTGGTTACTACATGTGTTATTTTTTAGTTTGATGTCTTCACTATTACTCTACAATGTAGAAAATAGTAAAAATAAAGAAAAACCCTTGAATTAGTAGGTGTTCTAAAACTTTTGACCGGTAGTGTATATATTTGCAAACAAATGTATGGAGGATTGGAAGTGATGCAGACAATGCAGACAATTACATTGATGGAAGCTACAATCTATCTGCAATATTAAAGCTGATCTACCCCTTTTCGGACACCTAAACAACTATTGATTTAGAACCATGGAGAGTTACCGCAAGCCGCAAACAAAACAGTCCTATAATTGTGAGGTACGTTTCAAACAAGCCTTTCCATTGCTCCCAGGGAATGACAGGATCGCCTGGGTGAAGCAGAAACGAGTCTGGTGGAGGCAGAGAGATGGTGGGAATGACCGGTGGATGAAGAATGAGACTTAGTTCTCTAGAAACGGCTCGGATTTTATTAGCCACAACTCTAAGATCCTCACATTCGTGAACGAGCATAACAACAGCTGTTTAGCCAAGGTACAGTGGCTCCCATAGAACATCTACGGTGAGTCAAAAGGAACACAACAACAACTCCCAGGGGCTACACATCAAACATAACAATGTTATATTCAATGGTGCCCTCAAGTTTGCATGTGGTGGCCTTATCGGTATGTGCTTTTAGCCAACTTGTTCAACTATATCATTGTCGAACATAGTCAGAGGAGTTTGCTACAGCATATACAGATCTGAGACCAGACTACAGTAGCAGAGAACCGACATAATGATATTTTCTGAGGATGACGTTAGATTGCACTGACTTTTCATCAACAGTCTCTCGAAAACCGTGATCCATTTACATGTTTATATATTTTAACAATGCCATGTGTGAACCCATTAAGATGAATTAAAACTTTGTGAAATTTGACTTTACTCATAAAAACACCATTGTTCAAAAGCTATGCGTGGGATATGGATAAAATGTGACAAATTCCGTCAGAGTAAATATGGTTTAATAAATGAATTAGCTTCATAAATAATGTCTGTAATGACATTTTAGGGGACAATAAGCCTGAGCGTTGTCAGGAAATAGTTGATGTATGAGTTTCATGCCTCAGCGGTTCCTCAAAATGAATAGGCTTGGGAAGATAGCTGGGGCCAGCAACCAGCCTATTTCCTAGAATTATCTACTTGTTGTCAATTTGCACAGTGGAATTACACATGCAAATTGAACTGCCTGCACAAACACCACTTGGAGATGATAAAAACAAATTAACAAAGGCTATAGAAGGAAGATTTATTTCACTGGCTAACCCAGGTCAAGCAATACATGTATTTGATGATTGTGTGTACCCAATTTTGGTGTAATTATATCAGCAAATTATTCTTTGTAATCTTATAATTTTCCCACAACCTTCTCCTTACACACAAAATTAGCTTACTCCGTATCCTTGCAGAAAACAATTCTTCTTAATACCCTGTCGGATAACACTGCATAATCTGATTCGCGCCTCATATTTTTCCCTTTTAGATACAACGTTCAAAGTGGCTGACTGCCATGTGTGGAAGGTCAAAGGTTAGGTGATAAAGTATAACTGACTGGCTAACGGAACACACGGATCCATATAGGGTAAGTCAGAATATTAAAATATATATAATCGCCTCTTAACATCATCCCTCATCTTTGGTAGGAAATGATGAATCCCTGGACCTCCACGTTTGCTATTAGATATATCATTTACTTTGTACACACAGTGCTAATCTGCGCTAATGAATTCTGCCACCCCAAGCCAGATCGAGATTACTTAAAATTATTACCACTTCCACAGATATGCCTTTCCTCATTTGAGGCTCAATTTGGTGAGCTCGCAAAAACAGTCTGTCACACTAAGATACTAATAATTAGGGGTTTAAGATGATTAGTTTATCTCTCTGCACTTACAGTACTGCTGCCTCTTATCCACCATGGCCAAAACTTAATAAGAGACTCCAAGTTTAAAACGGCCAACTCCAAATTACCAAGAAATTATGGAAATAATGAGCTGGAGTACATGCCAAGGAGAGAGAGAGACAGCTCAGAGAGACAATAATTCAACTGTGAACACAAAGTCAGGTAATCAATACAAAATAATTCAAGCTTCTACTGCCACCATGTTATTAAATAATATTTACCCTGACTTTGTGGTTCCTCGTATACCTTCAGAGTTCACCCTGCTTTTTTCCATCACATTGTCACATAAGTAATTCAATGGGTAATAATTCTGAGTGAGTGATAGCAGCTAATGGTAACATATTTAAGGGGATAACATAGAGATTTCACATTTTCAGAATGACATTTTAATATACTAGGATAGCATAAGCTCTATCACCCTGGTTTATTTTGCATATTACATTTCTATTTAAAGAAGAGTAGAGAATATTTCCCACAAAGGGCGCAGGGAGGTCAAGGAGATTACTTGGTCATTCACCTTTATTTTGATTGAGGGTCACCTTTAAGGAAGACCTGGGTCATTAGTTGTGACTTTCACCCTGTTATGCATATTTGGACATCTGTAAACAATAATGTTCGCTGTCTACCAATCAATATAGTCCAGAGAGAATATGCACACATTTATTGTTGTCAGCCACATCCTTCCATACAATTGAAACAAACAGGCATATACACTCCATCGTAGGCAACATTTTTCATATAGACATAATTCATGTAGATTATTGGTTTGGCAATCACTTGCAACTAAAAAAGACTGATGTGATTTACTGAATTAGCAATTTAAGGGTAGATGTTCCTTTGCCAATGCCAAGGGCTATACAAGATTTGCATGCTAATCATTCTAATGATAATGCAATGCCTTCAGCTGTTTGAATAAATTGTGAACCATTGGTCACAAAATAGAATACTTATCTTCCTGAGAACATGGCATAAATAACAGATTTACTTGCCAGTTGTAACAATCCACTTATCTACAATTACTAACACTGTATAACTTCCTTGGTGATACTGTTGGCTGAATCTAAATTATTTTTACCTGAATTTCTAGATCGGGAAAGCCAAATAGTTATTATTGGCAAACCAGTGAGTGTAGCCTATGCTTTTGTTAAACAGTCAAAAATCTGAATAGAATAAACCTAGTGTCTTAAACATAGTGTAGGCTCCTGCAACTCGCTGTTGGCAGGGCTTCCACGTTTGTGCCATCAAACCCCTGCAACTTATCCAGAAAGCTGCAGCCCGCCTGTGTTCAACCTTCCCAAGTTCTCCCATGTCACCCTGCTCTTCCGCACACTCCACTGGCTTCCAGTTGAAGCTCGCATCCACTACAAGACCATGGTACTTGTCTACGGAGCAGCAAGAGGAACTTTCCTCCCTACTTTCAGGCTATGGTCAAACCCTACACTCCAACCCGAGCACTCCTTTCTGCCACCTCTGGTCTCTCAGCCCAGTCAAAGCTCTTCTCTGTCCTGGCACCCCAATGGTGGAACCAGCTTCCCCCTAAATCTAGGACAGCAGAGTCCCTGCCCATCTTCAGAAAACATCTGTAACCCTAACTCTTCACCCTATCATCTGAACCCCCACCCCAATAAAACATTTTTTTTAAATGAGGCCTTTTGTGACCTAACACTTGCACTTTCCTTTTTTCCACCTTACTAGCTCTGACTTTGCTGACAGATATTTTGAGGAAAAATGTACTTCCTATGACTGTGATATGTGGTTGTCCCACCTTGCTATCTTAATTTGAATCCACTAACTGTAAGTCACTTTGGATATGAGCATCTGCTAAACTACTTTAAAAAAAATTTATGTACCGACCTTTTGAAAAATACAATAGCAGCAATAGGATATGTCTTTTAAAATCATGGAATACCAACACATTTATGGTGGTTGTGGTCTTTTAAAACTAATCATGGAATACCAACACATTTATGGTGGTTATCTCTCTATAATTATGTTAACTCTAAGAGGGACAATCGTTCAACATCTCAGCAATAATCTGAGCTGCGCAGCGCGACTGTAATAAAGACGACCTGAAACGCAACCATCGGCTTTAGTGCAGAGATAGAACAGTTTTCATTGGTAGAGACTATATTGTTTTTCCCAATCGGAGCAGTTGTTTTGCAAGAGTCACAATGTCCACCAGGAAGTGAAAATGTTTACAACGCTTCAAGTAGTTTTCGATGCATTTTTTAAAAATATCAGTTTGTTTTGGATTATGACTAACGCGTTATAACCCGAGTTGCTGTTGATTTGCCATTCTCAAGATGTATAGCGGACTTTTACCGAAAGGTCTGAGCGATGCAGAAATTAGTTCAGATGATGAGGACGACCAAGGACAAAGTGTAGTTGCAAATCAAGAAAAAACGTTAGCCTCAAACAAATGTCGTGTAGTTGGACTTTCGCGTGGTCTTAACGAAAACTGTGGGACACTTGTAGACACAAGTTCTTCTCATGCACAGCCCGTCATAGAACATGACAAGTCGTTGGACTGCTTACCCGGGGTTTCCGAGGAGAAGTGGCAAGTATGTCACACATGTTATGCTTCCCAGTCAGGTGTTGCATATCAAGCTAACGTTAGCTAGCTAGCTAGTTAGCGATGTTGCCTATATACTCTATAGCATCCCCTACTAATTTTGGATAGGCAGTCCATGAATGATGAAACCTGCATGGAAAACAATAACGTGTTATAACAAAATGGCTGCATTGCTTAGCTATACCACGTATTCCCGTTTCCCAGGATCAGCGCCACTTTCAAAAGCAAGTCAAATGTGGATAAGATACTCATCTTTGTAAAGCTACATTGTATGTTCTTCTACCATATACACATTACACACAATTCATCAACTGTTGAAAGGGAGATTTTCATGATTCGGGTAAATACTTTTGTTGCATACATTGTTGTTGCTAAAATGAATGGTTACACTTCATGTTCTTTAGAGATTTAAAGAGCTACAGAAGAAAAAAGATGAGATCAAGGCAATGAAGCTCCCCAAAAAAAGACAGCGGGGAAGACGACGACATAAGAAAGGTCAATTGCACTTCTTTGTAACCACACAGCCACTGAAAAGATAACGATCCAGGACGTCTTTGCCCTGGTCAGATGTAACCTACTTGACCTATCCCAGAAATAATGGAAATGGGAAAAGAAGAGGGTTCATCCCGTGTCCAAATTCTAAGTGTCTCATGACCCTAACGTTAGTGTTTTTGTTAAAGTCCTTTGTCCTTGTTAAATTCAAAATGGTATTATAATTGAGTTAGTCTTTTGCCTATAAAAGCTGAACTGGAATGGATCTGAGTGGAACATAATTAAATAATATACAATTTCATTGAATGTCACTGAAAGAAATAGTCAGCCAGTCTACCTCTTTTCACTGTTTTGGATATGATCACAGTGTACGTTAATATTTCTGAGGTCATGAGTTATGACACAATACGACGGACTGTAAAATTGGGTGATTTTGGAGTTTACAATATTAATTTCTTTGTTTCATGTCACTAAACAGATGATGAATCAGGGACTAAGAACATGGAATCAAACAATGAAAGGTAACGTAGGCCTAAATGTATCACAACATCTGTTCAAACATAGTTCTATACAGTATTTCACTAACTACTAAAGAGTCTTCAAAGGCGTTGTCCCGATTTTCCACCATTCTCCCAAAGTGCGCATTTGAACTTGCACACTTTCTTGTATGGAAATTCCCTCCAGCCAATGCTTAGGCTACACCAATCCTATGCTTTAAATCCATGACAGGGAGTGTCCAAGTCCACACTTATGGAAAAGGGTGGAGAATCGGGACATAGCCTTGTTGTTGGTGTAGGCCTAACTGAAAGCCTATTCTACCCGGGCATTCCAAAAATGTGATTGGTACTTAGCACCCATTTATAGCCTTAACATATGCTGTAGTCTTGTCCTGAACCGATAATAAACATGAACACTCATTTTTTTTCTTCACCAGAGAGCCTCAAGCAGAGCATGACAAGCGTTGGGATGGGCTGACGCAGTACTTTGGCGTCAATGATAGATTTCAACCCCCTGCCTGTTACAAGCCTGCTCCCAAGGTAAAAAAAAAAGTCTGCCTGTGTCTAATGCCATCAAGTTATGGCAAAAGCATTGAACATGTTCTGTCTTTCTGTATCCATGCCTGTGTAACTTCTCATTGTTTTATTAAATATGACAGGCGGCTTAAGAGGTTTCTAGACTCAAACCTGACATTGTGTAAAATATAAAAGATTGTGTTACATTTTAATGATGCGATTACCTTAATCTTGACATTGGGATGATTCTCCATTCCACTTTTTTTGGTTGAGATTAAAGTAAGATGTAGATTTGCTCTAGAGAGAAGTGTCTGTACTGAATGTCTATACAGAAACCTGACAGCTCCAGCTCACCGTGTTACTGTATGTGGAAAGCTCCGAGTGCACTCAGTACATGCACAATAACATAGGCTATTCAAAGTGTGAGAAGCTAATTGTCAGACCTATGGATCTAGCCTACATAGCACTAGCCTACATTTTGATGAAAAGGTGTATAGAAAATGGCATCAGACACTCGCCTGCTTTTGTTTTAGTGTCTCTCAGCCTTGCGTCTTTGTGAAGGAAAGCGCATGTGAATAGCTGTTGTGTGTGTGTCCTAATAATAACCCTAATAAGAAACTCTTGGACAAATGAGTTAATTTCTTACTTTAATCCATTTAGAAATACATCTGTGTACTTGATAAATCTGGTGTAATAGAACAAGAAAGAGACATACATATTTTGATATGTAAATTGTTGTGCAAGCAATATATATATATATATATATATAATTTGTCCTAATTCAATTGGAAGTTCTCGTAATGCTTATTTGTGTGTTATTTAAATTCCGTTTATCTGAAATTCTGTTTATCTGAAAGTACCATCAAATTTAGTTTTTGCTCTGTTTTTGCAGCAAAAACAGTCTACTTTGAATGGACAAGATATATTTAACACGAAGCTAAATTAAACAGAACTTGTGAAGTCAACATAACGAGAAGGCCTTGCTCCTCCATTTTCAAACATTCTCATTAGTGATCAATGTCATTTACATATTGACATTACATAAAAAAAATGTTAGGCCTAAGTTAATTACACACTAGACATTTAGAATCTATTTGGGTCTTTCTATAAACTACGGTACCAGTGACAATTTCCTGCGGTGGACAACTTGTTACAGCTGTTAATAAGTCATTGATAATAATCTGCAAAGCAATTTCATGTGAGTACATTAAGATATAGGGGGGAACATAGCTATGTTCAATCAAATTCATGCTGGTCTGACCAATCGGAATCTATGCTTCAGGACTGTTTTGATCACGTGGGCAGGGAAATGTTCCGGGTTGCCTCAGTGAATGGTGTCGACACACTGACTCTGTGACTTGGTTCATCAGAAAGTCCATAGAGGATGTTGTTCCTACTGTGATGATTAAAACTAATCCAACCAACGTAAGGCAATCAAAGAGGCAAAACCACATTACAGGGACAAAGTGGAGTCGCAATTCAACGGCTCAGACACAAGAAGCATGTGGCAGAGACTCCAGACAATCATGGATTATAAAGGGAACGTGAGGCCTCCCGAGTGGCGCAGTGGTCTAAAGCATCGCAGTGCCACTAAAGATCCTGGTTCAAGTCCAGGCTCTGTCGCAGCCGGCCAAGACCGGGAGACCCATGGGGCGGCGCACAATTGGCCCAGCGTCGTCCGGGTTAGGGGAGGGTTTGGCCGGCAGGGATTTACTTGTCCCATCGCGCACTAGCGACTCCTGTGGCGGGCCCGGGCGCAGTGCACGTTGACATGGTCGCCAGGTGTATGGTGTTTCCTCCGACACATTGGTGCAGCTGGCTTCCGGATTAAGCGGGCATTGTGTCAATAAGCAGTGCGGCTTGGCAGGGTTGTGTTTTTGAGGACGTACGGCTCTCGACCTTCACCAGTCCCGAGTACGTACGGGAGTTGCAGCGATGGAACAAGACTGTAACTACCAATTGGATACCACGAAAAGGGGTAAAGAAATAAATAAATAAAGGGAAAGCTAGCCATGTCGCAGACACCAATGCCTCACTCCTGGACAAGCTAAGCATCTTCTTCGCCCGCTTCGAGGAAAACAACACTTTAGCCGCTGACGTGGGCCCCCGCCGCTCACGAAGACTGTGTGCTCCTGATCTCCGTGACCGACATGAGTAAGACATTCAAGCGTCTTAACCTTCGCAAGGCTGCCGATCCAGACGGCATGCCAAGCCGCGTCCTCTGACGTGTGCAGACCAGCTGGCTGTAGTGTTTACGGACATATTCAATCTCTCCCTATGCCAGTCTGTTGTCCCCTCTTGCTTCAATATGCCCACCATTATTCCTGTACCCAAGAAAGCGAAGGTAACTGATCTTAATGAGCAGTGCCCCGTAGCACTCACTTCTGTCATCATGAAGTACGTTGAGAGGATAGTTAGACCATATCACCTTACCCGACCCTAGACTCACCACAATTTGCATACTGCCCCAACAGATCCACGGATGACGCAATCACCATTACACTGCACACTTCCAAACCCAATCAACATTACAGTGCACATTTCCCTATCCCACCTGGACAAGAGGACTACCTCAGCGTTCAATACCATAGTGTCCTCCAAGCTCATCACTAAGCTCAGGGCCCTGGGTCTGAGCCCCTGGGTCCTTGACTTCCTGATGGGCTGACCCCAGATGGTAAGGGTAGGCAACAACACCTCTGCCACGCTTATATTCAACACGGGGGCCCCACAGTGGTGCGTGCTCAGCTCCCTCCAGTACTCCCTGTTCACCCATGACTGTGGCTACGCACGTCTCCAACTCAATCATCAAGTTTTCTGATGACACAACAGTGGTAGGCCTGATTACCAACAACGGTGAGACAGCCTACAGGGAGGAGGTGAGAGCCCTGGTGGAGTGGTGCCAGAATAACAACCTATCCCTCAACATTATCAGAGGAAGGTCCTAAAAATTTTCAAAAACCCCAGCCACCCCAGTCATAAACTCTTCTCTCCACTACCGCATGGCAAGCGATACCGGAACACCAAGTCTAGGACCAAAAGGCTTCTCAACAGCTTTTACCCCCAAGCCATAAGACTCCTGAACAGGTAATCAAATGGCTACCCGGACTATTTGCATTGTCCCGCCCCCCCACCCCATTTTACGCTGCTGCTACTCTCTGTTTATCATATATGCATAGTCACTTTAACTATACATTCGTGCACATACTACCTCAATTAGCCCGACTAACCGGTGCCCCCACACATTGGCTACCCGGACTATCTGCATTGTGTCCCACCACACGCCAACCCCTCTTACGCTACTGTTACTTTCTGTTTATCATATATGCATAGTCACTTTAACCATACCTACATGTACATACTATCTCAATTAGCCCGACTAACCGGTGCCTGTATGTAACCTCGCTACTGTATATAGCCTCGCTACTGTATATAGCCTCGTTACTGTTATTTCTCACTGTCTTTTTACTGTTTTTATTTCTTTACTTATCTATTGTTCACCTAATAATTCCACTGTTGGTTAGGGCCTGTAAGTAAGCATTTCACTGTAAGGTCTACACCTGTTGCATTCGGCACACGCGACAAATAAACTTTGATTTGATTGTGTGTGTGGGAGTGTCAATGTAGTGCGAGTGTGTATATGGTTGGTTTATATAGCCTAATGTTATTTTTTAGGATCCCCATTAGTTGTTGCAAAAGCAGCAGCTACTCTTCCTGGGGTCCACATGAAACATTACATAATACAGAACATTAATAGACAAGGACACAACTACGTCATATTTAAAAAAGGCACATGTATCCTACATAACAATACATACACACAAATTGTCTAGGTCAAATAGTGAGTGTGCGTAGGGTCAGTACAGATAGTCAATTAATGGTACCTTAACTATTTAGCAGTCTGGCTTTTTAGCAGTCTTATGGCTTGTGGGTAGAAGCTGTCCCTGGGCCTGTTGGGTCGAGAGCTGATGCTCCGGTACCGTTTACTGGACGGTAAAAGAGAACAGTCTATGGCTTGGGTGGCTGGAGTGTCTGACACCGCCTGATATAGAGGTCCGGGACGGCTGGGAGCTCGGCCCCAGGGATGTACTGGGCTGTCTGCACCACCCTCCGTAGCACTTTGTGGTCAAGGGCGATATATTTGCCATACCAAGCGGTGATGTAGCCAGTCAAGATGCTCTCAATGGTGCAGCTGTATAACTTTTTGAGAATACGAGAGCCCATGCCAAATCTTTTCAGCCTCCTTAGGGGGAAGAGATGCTGCCGTACCCTCTTTACGACCCTCTGTGTGGGTGTGTGTGGACTATGTTAGGTATTTAGTCATGTGTACGCCAAGGAATTGAAGCTCTCGACCTGCTTCACAACAGCCCCGTCGATCTGGATGGGGTCGTGCCCTCCTCTTTTCTCCTATAGTCCACAATCAGCTCCTTGGTCTTACTGACGTTGATGCAGGGGTTGTTGTCCTGTCACCACACTGCTAAGACCAACTCCCTCAGGCCTACCGCCGTCGTATCGTCAGCAGACTTGATGGTGGTGTTGGTCGTGGGTGAACAGGTAGTACAGGAGGGGACTAAGCACACACCCCTGAGGGGCCCCCATCTTGAGGGTCAGCGTGGCGGAGGTGTTGTTGCCTAACGTCACCACCTGGGGCCGGCCCGTCAGAAAGTCCAGGATCCAGATGGAGGGGTTCAGTCCCAGGGTCTCGAGCTTGGAGGGGACTATGGTGTTGATCGCTGAGCAGTAGTCTGAACAATATTCTCAGTTATTTCCCCTCTTGTCCAGGTGGGAGAGGGTAGTGTGAAGTGCATTAGATTGCGTCATCTGTGGATCTGTTGGGGCAGAATGCGAATTGGAGTGGGTTTGGGGGGTCTTGAACGATGGTATTGATGTGTGTCGTGACCAGCCTTTTCAAAGCACTTCATAGTTACAGACGCGAGTGCTACAGGGCGCTAGCCATTTAGGCAGGTTACCTTGGAGCTCTTGGGAAGAGGGACAATCGTGGTCAGCTTGAAACATTTTGGGATTACAGAGTGGGACAAGGATAGATTGAAAATGTCTGTGAAGACACTTGCCAGCTGGTCTGCGCATGCTTTGACAACGTGCCCTGTTGTTCCATCTAGCCCAGCAGCCTTGTGATTTGTTAACCTGTTTAAATGTTTTGCTCAAGTCGGCCACAGAGAGCTAGATCACACAGTCATCCTTAACAACAGGGGCTTTCACTCAAGTAACAGTGTTAATTTCTTCGAATTGAGCATAAGGCATTTAGCTCGTTTGGTAGTTCTGTATCGCAGGGCAACTCATGGCTGGGTTTCCCTTTTGTAATGCGTTATCGTCTGCAAGCCCTGACACATACGACGAGCGTCGGAACTGGTGTAATAGGATTCCACCTTCTTCCTATATTGTCCTTTCGCATGTTTAATGTCTCGTCGGAGGTTGTATTGGGCTTTCTTGTATGTGTCCGTGTCCCGTTCCTTGTAAGCCGTTTGTTCTTTAGTCCAGCGCAGATATTGCCTGTAATCCATGGTTTTTGGTTTAGATACGTTCTTATAGTCACTGTGGGGACGACATCGTCTATGCACTTATTGATGAAGCCCGTGACTGTTGTGGTTAGAGGTCGACCGATTATGATTTTTCAACCCCGATACCGATTATTGGAGAACCAAAAAATAACACTTCTTTTTTTTGTTGTAATAATGACAATTACAACAATACTGAATTAACTTATTTGAACTTAATATAATACATCAATAAAATCCATTTAGCCTCAAATAAATAATGAAACATGTTCAATTTGGTTTAAATAATGCAAAACCAAAGTGTTGGAGAAGAAAGTAAAAGTGCAATATGTGCCATGTAAGAAAGCTAACGTTTAAGTGCCTTGCTCAGAACATGGGAACATATGAAAGCTGGTGGTTCCTTTTAACATGAGTCTTCAATATTCCCAGGTAAGAAGTTTTAGGTTGTAGTTATTATAGGAATTATAGGACTATTTCTCTCTATACGATTTGTATTTCATATACCTTTGACTATTGGATGTTCTTATAGGCACTTTAGTATTGCCATTGTAACAGTATAGCTTCCGTCCCTCTCCTCGCTCCTACCTGGGCTTGAACCAGGAACACATCGACAACAGCCACCCTTGAAGCAGCGTTACCCATGTAGAGCAAGGGGAACAACTACTCCAAGTCTCAGAGCGAGTGACGTTTGAAACGCTATTAGCGCGCACCCGCTAACTAGCTAGCCATTTCACATCGGTTACACCAGCGTAATCTTGGGAGTTGACAGGCTTGAAGTCATAAACAGCGCAATGCATTGCGAAGAGCTGCTGGCAAAACGCACAAAAGTGCTGTTTGAATGAATGCTTACGAGCCTGCTGGTGCCTACCACCGCTCAATCAAATCATAGACTTAATTATAATATAATAAACACACAGAAATACGAGCCTTAGGTCATTAATATGGTCGAATCCGGAAACTATCTCGAGAACAAAACTTTTTTTTTCTTTCAGTGAAATACGGAACTGGTCCGTATTTTATCTAACGCGTGGCATCCCTAAGTATAAATATTCCTGTTACATTGCACAACTTTCAATGGTATGTCATAATTACGTAAAATTCTGGCAGATTAGTTCGCAACGAGCCAGGCAATGAACGCAAGAGCAGTGACACAATTTCATGTTAGCAGGCAATATTAACTAAATATGCAGGTTTAAAAATATATACTTGTGTATTGATTTTAAAGAAAGGCATTGATGTTTATGGTTAGGTACATTGGTGCAACGACAGTGCTTTTTTCGCAAATGCGCTTGTTAAATCATCACCCGTTTGTCGAAGTAGGCTGTGATTCGATGATAAATTAACAGGCACCGCATCGATTATATGCAACGCAGGACACGTTAGATAAACTAGTAATATCATCAACCATGTGTAGTTAACTAGTGATTATGTTAAGATTGATAGTTTTTTTATAAGATAAGTTTAATGCTAGCTAGCAACTTACCTTGGCTTCTTGCTGCCCTCGCGTAACAGATAGTCAGCCTGCCATGCAGGCTCCTCGTGGAGTGCAATGTAAGGCAGGTGGTTAGAGCGTTGGACTAGTAACCAGAAGGTTGCAAAAACGAATCCCCCCCTGAACAAGGCAGTTAACCTGTTGGGGCTAGGGGGCAGTATTTGCACGGCCGGATAAAAAACGTACCCGATTTAATCTGGTTACTACTCCTGCCCAGTAACTAGAATATGCATATAATTGTTTGATTTGGATAGAAAACACCCTAAAGTTTCTAAAACTGTTTGAATGGTGTCTGTGAGTATAACAGAACTCATTTGGCAGGCCAACACCTGAGAAGATTCCAAACAGGAAGCACTCTCTCTGACCATTTCATGGCCTTCTTGATCATCTCTAACCAAAACAGGGGATCTCTGGCATGACGTGACATTTTCTAACGCTCCCATAGGCTCTCAGAAGGCGCCAGAAAGCTGAATGGGGGCTTTGCAGGCCCTGGCTGAAAAACATTAGCGCATTTTGTAAGTGGTCGATCTGAGAACAATGATACTGGAGGCGCGTACCCGAGTCGACTCCATGTTTACTTTCTCTCTCTTTGAACGAAAACAACCACTCCCGGTCGGAATATTATCGCTTTTTTACGAGAAAAATGGCATAAAAATGGATTTTAAACAGCGGTTGACATGCTTCGAAGTACGGTAATGGAATATTTAGAATTTTTTTGTCACAAAATGCATCGGGCGCGTAACCCTTATTTACCCTTCGGATAGTGTCTTGAACGCACGAACAAAACGCCGCTATTTGGATATAACTATGGATTATTTGGGACCAAACCAACATTTGTTATTGAAGTAGAAGTCCTGGGAGTGCATTCTGACGAAGAACAGCAAAGGTAATAACATTTTTCTTATAGTAAATCTGACTTTGGTGAGGGCTAAACTTGGTGGGTGTCTAAATAGCCGGTGATGCCGGGCTATCTACTTAGAATATTGCAAAATGTGCTTTCACCGAAAAGCTATTTTAAAATCGGACATAGCGAGTGCATATAGGAGTTCTGTATCTATAATTCTTAAAATAATTATGTTTTTTGTGAACGTTTATAGTGAGTAATTTAGTAAATTTACCGGAAGTTTTCGGTGGGAATGCTAGTCACATGCTAGTCACATGCTAATCTAAAAAGCTGGTTTTTGATATAAATATGAACTTGATTGAACAAAACATGCATGTATTGTATAACATAATGTCCTAGGTGTGTCATCTGATGAAGATCATCAAAGGCTAGTGCTGCATTTAGCTGTGGTTTGGGTTTATGTGACATTATATGCTAGCTTGAAAAATGGGTGTCTGATTATTTCTGGCTGGGTACTCTGCTGACAATCTAATGTTTTGCTTTCGTTGTAAAGCCTTTTTGAAATCAGACAGTGTGGTTAGATTAACGAGAGTCTTGTCTTTAAAATGGTGTAAAATAGTAATATGTTTGAGAAATTGAAGTAATAGCATTTCTAAGGTATTTGAATATCGCGCGACAGGATTCCACTGGCTGTTGAGTAGGTGGGACGCAAGCGTCCCACCTAGTCCATAGAGGTTAACCCCCGTTCCTAGGCCGTCATTAAAAATAAGAATGTGTTTTTAATCTGACTTGCCTAGTTAAATAAAGGTGTAAAAAAAAAGATTACTTTTTTTTTTTAATTGGCAAATCGGTGGCCAAAAACACCGATTTACCGATTGTTATGAAAACTTGAAATCGGCCCTAATTAAATCGGCCATTCCGATTAACCTCTCTTGGGTATGTGGGACGTGACCGTCCCACCTGCGGGACACACTATTCAACAGCCAGTGAAATTGCAGGGCGCCAAATTCAAAACGACAAAAATCTTATAATTTAAATTTCTCAAACATACAACTATTGTATCCCATTTTAAAGATAACATTCTGGTTAATCCAACCACATTGTCCGATTTAAAAAATGCTTTACGGCAAAAGCATAGCATTAGATTATGTTAGCACATCACCCTTGACAAGAAAAACCACACAGCCATTTTCCAAGCAAGGAGAGGCGTCACAAAAAACAGAAATACAGCTAAAATTAAGCACTAACCTTTGATGATCTTCTTCAGATGGCACTCATAGGACTTCATGTTACACAATACATGTATGTTTTGCTCGATAAAGTTCATATTTATATCCAAAAACCCCATTTTACATTGGCCCGTAATGTTCAGAAATGTTTTTCCTCCAAAAACTTCCGGTGAATGAGCACATCAATTTATAGAAATACTCATCATAAACGTTGAGAAAATATTAAACTGTTATTCAAAAAAAATATTAAACTGTTTTTCAAAGAATTATAGATAAACATCTCCTTAATGCAACCGCTGTGACAGATTTAAAAAAAGCTTCACGGGGAAAGCACACTTTGCTTTTTTTAATTTTTAATTTTTTGAGTACGGTGCTCAGAAAACATCAGGCAATACAGATACCCGCCATTTTCCAAAATATCCGGTGATTTTGCAGAGAGCCACATCAATTTACAGAAATACTCATCATAAATGTTCATGAAAATACAAGTGTTATACATGGAACTTTAGATACACTTCTCCTTAATGCAACCGCTGTGTCAGATTTCGAAAAATCAATAATCTGAGTACGGCGCTCAGACACAAAAACATGCCAAGCAATATATCCGCCATGTTGTAGTCAACAACAGTCATAAATAGCATTATAAATATTCACTTACCTTTGATGATCTTCATCAGAATGCACTCCCAGGAATCCCAGGTCCACAATAAATGTTGTTTTGTTCAATAAAGTCCATAATTTATGTCCAAATACCTCCTTTTAGTTAGCGAGTTCAGTAAGCAAAGTGTGCTTACCCCGTGAAGCTTTTTTGAAATCTGAAGGAAGCGCGCTGAAAATTCCACGACGAAAAGTAAAAAAAGTTATATTTACGTTCGTAGAAACATGTCAAACGATGTATAGCATAAATTTTTAGGGCCTTTTAAACATAAATCTTCAATAATATTCCAACCGGACGATTCCAATGTCTTCAAAAATGTAATGGAACACAGCTACCTCTCACGTGAATGCGCGCCACTGAACTCATGCAATTCTCTCAGTCATCTGACTCCAGGCCTTCTCGTTTGCTCTCTGCTCACAGTAAAAGCCTGAAACAACGTTCTAAAGACTGTTGACATCTAGTGGAAGCCTTAGGAAGTGCAAAATGAACCCTAAGTCACTGTATAGGCAATAGGCAATCACTTGAAAAAACTACAAGCCTCAGATTTCCCACTTCCTGGTTGGATTTTTCTCAGGTTTTGCCTGCCATATGAGTTCTGTTATACTCACAGACATCATTCAAACAGTTTTAGAAACTTCAGAGTGTTTTCTATCCAAATCTACTAATAATATGCATATCTTAGTTTCTGGGAGTGAGTAGCAGGCAGTTTACTCTGGGCACGTCAGTCATCCAAGCTACTCAATACTGCCACCATCCATAAGAAGTTAAGGGCTTGTAAGTAAGCATTTCACGGTAAGGTCTACACTTGTTGTATTCGGCGCATTTGACAAATAAAGTTAGATAAAAAAATAAAAAATAACCTTTATTTAACCAGGTAGGCAAGTTGAGAACAAGTTCTCATTTACAATTGCGACCTGGCCAAGATAAAGCAAAGCAGTTTGACACATACAACAACACAGAGTTACACATGGAGTAAAACAAACATACAGTCAATAATATAATAGAAAAATAAGTCTATATACAAAGAGAGCAAATGAGGTGAGATAAGGGAGGTAAAGGCAAAAAAGGCCATGGTGGCGAGGTAAATACAATATAGCAAGTAAAACACTGGAATGGTAGATTTGCAGTGGAAGAAAGTGCAAAGTAGAAATAGAAATAATGGGGTGCAAAGGAGCTAAATAAATAAATAAATACATACATACAGTAGGGGAAGTGGTAGTTGTTTGGGCTAAATTATAGATGGGCTATGTACAGGTGCAGTAATCTGTGAGCTGCTCTGACAGCTGGTGCTTCAAGCTAGTGAGGGAGATAAGTGTTTCCAGTTTTAGAGATTTTTGTAGTTCGTTCCAATTTGATTGGGCTAGTTGCATGTCTGACATCAATGTGTGCGCAATTACAATGATAATTTAATATGGTACATTTCAGACAGTTTAATATAACATGGACTACTTGTCAACAGTGTGTTTATGGTGTAATGGAATGTTTTGCCTTGTGTGGTAGGTTTTGTGGGTTTTGACACTGTCATAACCAGCCATATTTTTCACAACAGGTCTAAATATGTGTCACGACAGTGTTATGACCATGTTATGTCAGCTGTTATGACGTATTATGACATGGTTTTGACCGTGTCATGGCGCTGGGTGTCAAGGGAAGTGTTACCTAGAATGACAAATAGTAGCCTGGAGGGCTTATTCACAATATGAACTGGTGATCAGGTTATGAAATGACATGACAAATACATTTTAGTGTCCATATTACCCTACTCCTGCAATTTTAAAGGATATAACTGCTAGTCCTAGATCTATGATGTTGTTAGGCAAAGTGATTTGCCAATTTGGCATATTCACTTTTATTCCTGTAAGGACACATGTGGAACTGCATTTAAAAGAAAATGTTTTAACCATTTTCAAATGTTGATCCCAATGTCACATTGAAATCCCATTTACAAAATATTTTATTTTGAACATTGCCAGCAAATTGACCAATGTACAGTTGTGGTAGTAGTAGAGGTAGATTTCTTATTTGTTTTTCTGTAATTATTACTATATTGCCATATCATTATTAGACTCAGCTTGCTGTCTTTGTCCAAATTAATTTGAGGGATGAGTGTGCGTCTATAAACAACTTGAGTCCTTGAATCATTCATATGAAGATGCTTCCGAGAGGGCTCCCCTAATTTAAAATGACAACATCTTGCTTTCATGTGTTCTGTGAAATTATTGAAAAAATGATCTTAACTCTACTTCTTCGGATAGTCTCCTTTTTTTGGAGACCCACCCCTGCCGTCAGTAACCAGGGGCATCTTTGCTCCCTCCTCTGCTCCAGCCTGTAATGGAAATGTGTAATTAAAGAGTCACATTTATGTTTGGTAATCTCCAGTAGAATTTTTGAAGATTTCCCCACTAATATCCAATCAAAAAGGTTTTCATTTGTGAAGGAAAATCTACATATTTGTAGTAATAGCAATCATATTAAAAATAAGGCCCAGGGGACTTTTGAAGTTACTCTTTGATTTTTTTCTCCCCCTTTTCTATTTCTAAAATCACTACATTTTCCCCTTCTCTCCAGTCCAGCTTAGAAAAGAGCATAGAGAGCGCCATCGCTGAAGGGGACTTTGGGAAGGCGGAGGAGATGAGCGACAGACTCGCCACTCGAGAGGTATGTACCGATAAGAGATCTATGGGGCGCTCCTGCTGTGACAAATTGAACTAATGGATCTGTGGCCATTTCTTCCTGCCAAGACATAGGGGAACAAAAACACACACAGGCACCCGCAATTGAGAAGTCCTGCAGCCCTTTCCCATTGAGTTAATGGAAAGCCCTCCCCCTTAGTTTTGGAGTTCGGCAGTGTCAAAAGCACTTTTGGCTCAGCTTTTTAATGAAGGGCTACATTGCTTTCAAGCCAACTGTTAAAACATTCTCAAGGTGTGAGTTTCATACCTTTGAAGTGCACACGTCCCTAAATGCACTGCCTGCAGTTTCGAAACCACTCGTCTTGGCAGGCATCGGGGATCAAGCGGTTTGAAGCTAATTTAGCAGAAAAAGTTGCCCGCACACCCATAATTGCGCTTAAGAAGACACCGCTACTACTTTTCATAGTTGGCGATTACAGTATGTTCAATTGTCACAACTTGAATTGTATTAAGTGAGAGATGTGATGCTCTTATAGAAGCACTGATATTAATGATACTTTTGAAAAACTAGATGATTACTTTGAGGATTACTTTAGAATTCAGAAAGGATGTTTGGGGGAAAAAAATCTTTGACACTTCTCTGTTTTCTCAATGACATTTAAATCAGCGTTGAAAAAAGGCGCAAGTTTAAGTTTGTTCCGCCTGAGCGAATCTGACCGCAAGTCAGAGACCACTATGATGACACACCAAATGTGTTTGATGGATTGTGGGAAAAGAACAGGAATAGGCTTTTGTAGGTTGCAGTCCAAGCCAACCGTGTTTATTTTATTTTTTATTTTTATTTTACCTTTATTTAACCAGGTAGGCAAGTTGAGAACAAGTTCTCATTTACAATTGCGACCTGGCCAAGATAAAGCAAAGCAGTTTGACACATACAACAACAGAGTTACACATGGAGTAAAACAAACATACAGTCAATAATACAGTAGAATAATAAGTCTATATACAATGTGAGCAAATGAGGTGAGATAAGGGAAGTAAAGGCAAAAAAGGCCATGGTGGCAAAGTAAATACAATATAGCAAGTAAAACACTGGAATGGTAGATTTGTAGTGGAAGAAAGTGCAAAGTAGAAATAGAAATAATGGGGTGCAAAGGAGCAAAATAAATAAATACAGTAGGGGAAGAGGTAGTTGTTTGGGCTAAATTATAGATGGGCTATGTACATGTGCAGTCATCTGTGAGCTGCTCTGACAGCTGGTGCTTAAAGCTAGTGAGGGAGATAAGTGTTTCCAGTTTCAGAGATTTTTGTAGTTCGTTCCAGTCATTGGCAGCAGAGAACTGGAAGGAGAGACGGCCAAAGGAGGAGTGTGCCTGTTGTCGGCATCCAAAGATTATCCAATTTTAATAAACGCTTGGAGGTAAGGATGACAGCAGTGGTATAGTCTACGGCGATCACTTATTATTGATATCTACATAGCGCATTGATGTGAATCACACTGCTGCTCTCTCATTTAGCTATTTGTGCCTTACGGATTGTGGTTGTTGCGGACGGTTGTTCACAAATCTAAATGTGTATTTGAACCCAATAATGGTTGAATTCAAGAAGTTTAAGCTGCCTATCAATCATTGTTTTTGTAACCAACAGACAGCCAGTGAAAATGCGCTCTTGCAACAGCTGTATAGTGTGGATCCAAGCCTATGAATTAAAAGTAGGGCTTTTATTGCTCAATCTAATTGATACTAATAAAACAAAATCCATAGGCCTAATGGACACATGCTCAAGTTTGATAGACTTAAAGGGTTAATCTGTAGTTGCTACATCCATTTTTGGATTTATAAATGTATATATAATAATATATGCTACTGTTCAAAAGTTTGGGATCACTTAGAAATGTCCTTGTTTTTGAATGAAAAGCAAAAAAATGTTTATCCATTAAAATAACATCAAATTGATCAGAAATACAGTGTAGACATTGTTAATGTTGTAAATGACTATTGTAGCTTAAAACGGCTGATTTTTAATGGAATATCTACAGAGGCCCATTATCAGCAACCATCACTCCTGTGTTCGAATGGCATGTTGTGTTAGCTAATCCAAGTTTGTCATTTTAAAAGGCGAACTGATCATTAGAAAACCCTTTTGCAATTGTGTTAGCACAGCTGAAAACTGTGGTTCTGATTAAAGAAGCAATAAAACTGGCCTTCTTTAGACTAGTTGAGTATCTGGAGCATCAGCATTTATGGGTTTGATTACAGGCTCAAAATGGCCAGAAATGAAGAGCTTTCTTCTGAAACTCAGTCTATTCGTGTTCTGAGAAATGAAGGCTATTCCATGCGAGAAATTGCCAAGAAACTGAAGATCTCGTACAACGCTGTGTACTACTCCCTTCGTCATGGTTACTACATGATTCAATATGTGTTATGTCATAGTTTTGATGTCTTCACTATTATTCTACAATGCAGAAAATAGTAAAATTAAGAAAAACCCTTGAATGAGTAGGTGTCCAAACGTTTGACTGGTAGTGTATATATCCATTGATTCTTGAAGAATATAACTTATAAATTCCTCATGTGCTTAGTTCAACTGTCACACTCCATGGGAAGCCAAAATATAGGCTTGTTTTACTCCAATGTTTTAAATATTGTAAATGTAAACGAACACTGTATAGCCTCATAACATGGTTAAAACAAAAAAAAAAATATATATATATATATATAATGGATGGTCAGTCCTTGCGTCCACAGCTCTGTCTATTATTCTGAGAGTAGTTACATTTCTCCAGGCCCATCCCTCAGCTTTTTACCAAAACAGAGGCAGGGCTACCGTTTTGTTAATGTTTCATTTGTGGATTTGCCCTTTAAACAGCTCCATACAGTGAGGGAAAAAAGTATTTGATCCCCTGCTGATTTTGTACATTTGCCCACTGACAAAGAAATGATCAGTCTATAATTTTAATGGTAGGTTTATTTGAACAGTGAGAGACAGCATAACAACAAAAACATCCAGAAAAAAGCATGTCAAAAATGTTATAAATTGATTTGCATTTTAAATGAGGGAAATTAGTATTTGACCCACTCTCAATCTAGTACAGTTAAACACACACATGGACGTAGCAGTCTAAGGCACTGAATTTCCGTGCAAGAGGCGTCACTACAGTCCCCTGTTCGAATCCAGGCTATATCGCATCCGGCTGTGATTGGGACTCCCAAAGGGCGGCGCACAATTGGCCCAGCGTCGTCCAGGTATGGCCGGGGTAGGCCGTCATTGTATATAAGAATTTGTTTATAACCGTCTTGCCTAGTTAAATAAAGGTTACACACACCACACTGACCAAAAAGTTATTTTGTTGGCATTTATGTATGTCCCCATTACCAGTAAAACATAATCAAAACCTATTTCTTTCACTTGCTGTGTTGTTTCGTTTTTCATTTGTTCAGTCGTTTCATTCTCAACCAGGATTTCATCATACATGTCAAGCAGTGAAGTTTCAGTTCTGTCTGTCCGTGGTCTCTTCTGTCGTGGGTCCTCTTCGTCGGTGCGCACTGTCACTGTGTCCGTTTCCATTTTGTCCAGCTGTGTATGTAACATTTCTCGTAAACCCTGTTTCTTGTCTGCATCGAAGTAGCGGTCCTTGTACATAGCATCGAGCATGGTAGCGTCACAGTAAAGAGAGAATGCCACCGAATCGCTTGTTCACAGCCTGAGTCGGCAGTTTTGTTGAGCAGGCATTTTCAACGCCATGACAGAGGGTATCGTGTCTGCTACAGGCGGAGTTGACGAGCTTATTTGTCGTGTCAGTTGTTCGAATGGAGCTTGCTAGTGTGTTCATGTCTCAAACATGTTCTCAAATGCCATTGAAATGGTAGCAGCGGTATGACAACCAGCACATTCATGAGCATGAAATATGACTTTCCTCAGTACAAAATCCTCGACAACCCACTGTGCTGTCAGACTCCGCATGCTCATGGGGCTGATATCGCTGGTCCAAATGTCAGTCGTGAAGGTTAATAGCAGTGATGCTATTACTGTGTAACTCCGGTAGGGCAACATCTGAAAAATAGCACACTTGGTAGTGTGTACCGGTGCTCGACCAGTCGGCGAAAGCCAACATCACCCACGACGGAGAACGGTTGATTGTCATGGGCAATGAATTCCATTATCTTGGCATTAATGGATTTCGCCTTTTGAGTTGTCTCGCTGAAATGTTCTTACTCTTTCAAATGCCTGCTCAACTTGTTGACTGCTCGATCCACACAACATACATTGTGGGCTAGGTTAGGAATGCTGTGTTGCACGCGTAGCGCCAAATGTTACGTGTCGTCATTACGTCATCTACCTACGTTATATAGGTATGCACGTCAGCTTTGACATCGATTTTGCACATCAGCGTTAAACTAGACATCGGGCCGATGTCAATGTTGGCATTTTTAGCTAATATCATCCGGTTCCGATATCTTCACCGATATATCGCGCAACCCTAATTACAAGCATACCCATAACATGATGCAACCACCACTATGCTTCAGTAATGTGTTGTATTGGATTTGCCCCATACATAACACTGTATTCAGGACAAAAAGTGAATTGCTTTGCTACGTTTTTTGCAGTATTACTTTAGTGCCTTGTCATAAACAGGATGTTTTGGAAGATTTTTATTATGTACAGGGCTTCCTCCTTTTCACTCTGTCAATAAGGTTAGTATTATGGAGTATCTACAATGTTGTTGATCCATCCTTAGTATTTCCCCATCTCCCATTATTTCATAAAGGTGAAATATATATTTTTTTTAAATAGCCATTGAACTCTGTAACTGTTTGAAAGTCACCATTGGCCTCAGGGTGAAATCCCTGAGCAGTTTCCTTCCTCCCCAGCAGCTGAGTTAGGAAGGAAGCCTGTATCTTTGTAGTGACTGGGTGTACTGATACACCATCCAACGTGTAATTAATAACTTCACCATGCTGAAAGGGATATTCAATGTCTGTTTATTGTTATTTTTACCCATCTACCAATAGGTACCCTTCTTGGTGAGGAATTGAAAAACCTACCTGGTCTTTTGGTTGAATCTGTGTTTGAAATTCACTGCTCGAATGAGGGACCTTACAATTATCTGTATGTGTTGGGTACATAGATGAGGTAGTCATTCAAAAATCTTGTTAAACACTATTATTGCACACCGAGTGAGTTCATGCAACTTATTATTATTACTCCTGAAGTTATTTAGGCTTGTCATAAAAGGGGTTGAATACTTTTCATTTTTTTAATTAATTTGAAAACATAATTCCACTGACATTATGGGGTATCATGTGTAGGCCAGTGACAAAGGAAAAATCTAAATTGAATCCGTTTTCAATTCAGTCTGTAACACAACAACATGTGGAAAAAGTAAAGGGGTGTGAATACTTGCTGAAGGCACTGTACCTAAACCTTCGTTCAGCTAAACATATGAACTTCAACAAAAGTTAGGCCATGCACGCAAATCGTGATGCTCTTCGTACTCGTAACATTAACCTGGTTGTCTATTAAAAATGTTGAAGGGGGACACGCACAGAAAAGGATTTGATTTTACATGCAAGCAGACTTTAAGGCTGATTCTTGTACCCAGCATAATATAAAACGGACTATAAAATACGATAATGCAAGTGGCCAAAGGAAAGATTAGAAAAATTGAATGACTTGCTTTGTGGATGACAAAGTGGCACCTGTAGTTCCAGAAAGCCTCTTAGAGCACTAGTGGATTTGGGTAGAATTAGCGGAGGTTCTTCGCCTATCTGTCACCTCCCTTGTGGCTTGCCAGGAACATGAAGGATGGGCTTGACAGCAGTCTGGCAGCCATAGCTCACTCTGTAGCTGTGTTTACCTCATGATGAGAACAGTGAATTGACTGAAGTTTTGGGGGGGACAAAGTATCAGAAGGAACTATCACGTACAACAGAATTGGTGAGACAGAGACTGTGCTCATTGTTCTGTATCACTTGCTTTTTTTAGGCCATTGTTAGCCTGAGGGAAATGTTTTCTACATGATAATGAGAGCTGATGACAACTGACCTACAAATTCCACCTACTTCTTGTGAAAATAAAGTAGCATACAGTACTGTGAATGAGTAGGACATTGATAGAGATTTCACCATTAATTCTACTGTAGTATGTTAACAATGTTGTACAGAAGTGGATACAGATGTGTAGGCTTGGGCGGTATCCAGATTATCATACCGACCTTGTGCCATACCGGGATATTCGGTAATACCGGCACAAGTACATGTAAAATCCCATATTGAATGCTAACAATCGCATTATGAACATTTTATACAGTCTCTGACCTAAACTATTTTCAGAACAAACAACCCAGCTCATAAAGTTATACACCGAACTCAAAAATGCTACTCACAGTTCGCTGCACGTACAAAACAAATATTAGACAGCAAGGCTCTTGATCCAGGAGGGGATTCTCAGCGTTACCGGCAAGCAAAACCAGATTTTGGAAAAAGCTAACTAGCTACTAAATTAGCGAACCAAATGCACAACTGCAAAGCATTTAGCATATTTTAGACAGTTCACTTAATAGTTATAAGATATCTAGCTGGCAAACATTTAGTTGTGAATTCCATACTCGAACTTGATCAACTGGGCGTGCTGCACAACAGTGAGTGACTCACAAGGCTCCAGTCTATCGTCGTTGTGTGCTTGTAAACAAACACCACGTGGCTGGGTACTACTAGTAAGCTTCATAATAAATAATTATGTGACAGGTGAAATGAAGAACGCGATCTTTATCCCCTAACATATTGCACAAGTTCACTGCAGGTGTTTACTTAAAAAGTAGCTATTTAAATTCAAACGTATTCGACGGTATTGAAAAATGTGTCTATTTCCAAATATCCCCGTATACGGTATACCACCCAAGCCTACTGTTGTTTTCATGGTGGCAAAGGGAGGGTATATTACTGGTAACTTTTGCCTGTAAACTACCAGAATTGTTGTAACTTTCAAGTTTTGGAGGGAATTTTAGCACAGTGTCCTTTTTGGGTACTTCAAATGATCACAGGTGTCTAATTATTTCTGGCCCTTTATGTGGCCATATCACATGCAAATATATGAAATAATAAAGAAATAAAAACAGAAAGGCAAAGCTGTAAAACATTATCCTAAATGTAAACCATCAACTTAATGAATCCCACTGGTGTTTAATATGACTTACAGCATAAAATATATTTTTTATATTTTTATATAAAGGATATTTCTTTGTTGTTTTGGTGCCAAGCTGGTGGCAGTTGTGAAAAAAGTCAATAGTTGGAAGAGTTGCGGAGTTAATTAAAAATCATGTCAGTGTTGTCTAGATGTTTTTAATTCATTAGGATATTTTCTCTTAAACCATATGGTCTATCCACTAGAAACTCATGGACAATATGGACACAGATATAAATAAATTGTACTATTTATGAATATATGTATTTTTTAAGTTATTCAAGTATAAATTACCAAAGTTGCCATAGATTACTTGTTAATTACCGGTAGTTTTCCAACCCTACTTATGTGTTACTGCTGCAATGTCCCTTTTCAAAGATGTTTTGCTCAGTCTCAGTAGTGGATGTTGGACCAAATATACGTATCTAAAGAGTGGATAAACTTGAGAGTAGTGGAGTTTGTTACAAATGGCTCAAGTGGCTGCTGGAAGCAACTAGGTTGCAGCTTAAATTCCTGCATTCGAACCGAACGTCTAAATGTAAATCGCTTTGGCTAAAAGTGGTGGCTACGTGGCCTTATTATTGATAAATAATGTCATGTGGTGTATGAAACATGCTCGGGACAAAAGTGCATCTAAGTGGAGAATTCTACACCCACATGTCTAATCTGTCTTGAGTTCAACATCATTGCAATGATGTTTGAGTCACTAGCGTTGATTCAGGACAGTCCTATGGGGAAAAACATTTAGAGCATCAATATTCTCAACTGGGGCCAGAATCAATTTCAAGGTTATTATTGAAGAGTCTCATTTGATACTGTATGTAATGGCTTATATGTTTAATTTGTTTACGATCATAACACTTGAGAGACATTATGGCATGTCTTTTAGTGCAGGAATAGGTTTTTAACACGGAAAGAACGGAAAAGGAATAGACAGCTGTGAAGTACTCAAGAGGGTGTGTCTGTCCCCCAAGGCATTATTTGTAAAGAAAACCTAGTACACTGTGAACAACTATGTATCACAGCATTTTCATACTCAATCTACCAGCATTGCACGTATCTCTTTGAACCACAGTGAAATGGCTGAAGATTGAAAGAAAGCCTGTCATAAGGTTCCTCCCAATAAAGGAATTGTTTGTTTCTGCCGTGTTTTGAGCTTGCGCAATCAATTAATGTTTTTTTTTGTTGCCTTTTGCTTTCTTCTTTTTAATCTGAATATGAAAACAATTTGGTAAAACCTTTTTTATTTTTTTTTATTTTTTTAAGGCTCCTTACAAATTCTCTGATACATGCGCTTTCATCTGTCCGGTTGCTTTGAGATTGTGTTCTCATTAAAGTATATATTTAAATATATTCTCCAGAGGCTGCAATTCTTTGTTTTTAGTACTTCTTTTTAAAAGCTATGTTCTTCTTTAAAGTTGGAAGTTAAGTATTAAGTAAAAAAAAAAAGTGATACAAAGCAATCACTTTCCTTCATAGGTATCTGTTCATATTATTAACTGGTACCTTACTGAGCCTGTTTTGGAGGAAGCCTTCAGTTTTCATCCCTAATACCTTTTACATTTTAGAAAACCATTGTTTGCAGATAGGATTGGCAGTGTTTCTTCTTTTCTCACGTGCAGTTTTGTTTGTTGATCTTTTGCCGAGCCGTTCTTTTCTTGTTGTTTCTCAAAGGCCGGGCATAGAAGTCACAAAATACTAGGAATAGCTTCTGGTCCCTAAAGTACTTCTTAATATTAGTTCAGTATATTATGTGGTGCATGTCTTCCAAAATGGGCACTTGCGACTCCATCCTTTGATTATTGAACATTATTTTACACAGCTGTAGGTTACATATAGCGTAATTAATTTCCGTAATTAGCATAATATTAAGTGCTATATATAACTCGCACACCCTTTTGTCAAGAGCGTTAATATGATTCAGCAGCTCTATTTGAAAGATGAATTCCAGGAAGCATTCCTGAAAATGAAACGAAGGCTGTATTCGGTTAAGACTGTAATTCAGTGGTACAGCAACTGCTCATAACAGCTCGTGGCTCCTTATAACTGCCTGCACAAGTTCATAAATGCCTATGATTCATTCACAATGCATTACACACGTGGTTTAAAGAGTTTAACAGATTACCCCTAACCATAGATGTAGGTAGGTTAAAAAGCTATGCACTACTTAATCCAATGCTTATTGTAAATCACTGCCTCTTCAGCGGACAGCCGTCCTGCAACACTTGCTAATTTCCCTTTCCTGTACAAACCAAGCAGTAAGCTCCCCTTTGAAATACTCCGCGGCAGTACTTTATAGAGTAAGAGAGAATAATACAAGACAAAAAAAAATGTCACACCATGTTAGTGCTTCCAGTTTCCCCCTAGCACTGATCACAGCTATTAGCGTAGCATTACCACTTCAAAACAGAAACTCTCTAGTCTTGACACAATGGGGGGGAGGCGCATGTCCTTTTCATGAATTCCAGAAGCGAAAGAATATGACAATTCTGGAAAGAAACACATGCATGGTTCACAATAACCACTTGGCTAAACACTGGTAGACTAATGTACAGATCCCAGAGAAATGACACTATTAAACATATACCATAGATAGTTGAACACAGGAATCCAAGCCAAATTATCTCCAGGTGCTGCTCGTGGCAATCCAGATTCTTACAGTAACTCTGGATATCTAAATAAGGTGTAAAGGACCGACTTAATAGTCACTTGACATTAGATCATTGTTGGTCTGAGATATAGATCTAGAGCCATGTAAATGGTGGTTGCTAACTTGCGTAGGGTTATCACTACTTCTTATACCAATCAAAACGGTTTGAGATTATTATAACCCTCATTACTTCTACCATTTCAATGAAACTAGAGCTATATACGAAAGAATACCAAACCACCCTTGACAAAAACCCTTTAGAAAGCACTGTTTAAAGTATTGTGAGACAAAAGTGGCACAAACAGGCTTTTGTTAGGCGAGACAAAGAGCTGAACTAAGTGTTTTCATGTTATTTATGTTATTTGTGTGTTCTCCCTTTTCAGTGCCTTCGCCTAAGACGCCACGTGTTTGTAATAAAAATGTAATGAGCATTGCTTTTGTGGAAAACACTCGTTATCAGATTTTCGCTGTCCCCGCCCCACATCAGAACGTGAGGCTCTCTTCCTCTACCCATGCTAGGCCCCCGGGCGACTGAGAAACAGTTAAGGAAAGTATTTTCTTTGTTCGTTTTCCCTGCACCATAAGCAATTTATCACAGAATGAACTTTTATTGTATCTCTGTATGACTCACATTAAATTTTCACCCATTAATTTTGAAATGGGTACTAAGCTTTTATCAAATGCTTGGGAATCTCATTTGGATTATTGTATTTCATTAATTACTTGATAGACAAAGCATACTTTTCAATGTAGATTTTTTGTGCTGTTTAATTAATTAGCATGTTTTCTCTTTTAATTAAAGCCATTTTTTAAATTAAAGCCCACAGCAAAACACATATATAATTTGTTTGTAATTAGGCCTTAATTGGTGGTAGTGGAAGCTTAGCACCCTCGGTTTCTTTTTTCATGATTGCCATTTTATTGCCAGTTAGTCATTAATTAAACTGTTTTTCTAATTAGCTTATAAAACTGTTGATGGTACATTATTGTAAGTGTGAGTTCAAAGCTTGCTAATAAGCCTTCCCTACTCAGAAGAGGCAAGATAATGGAATATGTACAAAGCGGGCAAACTTTCAGACTCTTTTTCAGTCCCTAAAGATGACAGTATCTAGCATCAGATTATTACGGAACAGAAAAATAGAGACATGCGTTATACCACTGGCTGTTCGGCAGCATCTTCCCAGGAGTGGCTCTCTTTTTGCATGTCATGTAACGCTGTTTGTCAAATTGGCAGCAAGATTACATAAACCTCTTACACGACTGCCCTCTGAACGACAATAATGATCATCTTTATTGAGAGAATATGACAATGCATATTGAATAGAAAATAATATGGTGAGGATATACAGCTCATGGCTTTGATTAGATAAGCAGTCAAATAGTCTCACCAGACAACCAATGCCAGTTATGCTTTCATGTACTTGGACTTATTTTTTTACACCTACAGAATAAAGACTATTTGTCATCAGAAAACATTTGACTGAAATTGTATATTGACCAATAGGAAAAGATGCACATCCCTATCAAGACGATTTGATAGATATCTAGATACATGGGCTCCGATACGATACAGGAACGATACGTTGTAGTTTGAAACGATTCGGTGCGAAATCAAGCTCGGGTGCATCCTGTTTCCATTGATCATCCCAGAGATGTTTCTACAACTTTGAGTCCACTTGTGGTAAATTCAATTGATTAGACATGATTTGGAAAGGCACACACCTGTTTATATAAGGTCAGAGCAAAAACCAAGTCATGAGGTCGAAGAAATTGTCCGTAATGCTCCGAGACAGGATTGTGTCGAGGCACAGCTCTGGGGAAGGGTACCAAAACATTTATGCAGCATTGAAAGTCCCCAAGAACACAGTGGCCCAGTGGCCTCCATCATTCTTAAATGGAAGAAGTTTGGAACCACCAAAACTCTTCCTAGAGCTGGCCGCCGGGCCAAACTGAACAATCGGGGGAGAAGGGCCTTGGTCAGGAAGGTGACCAAGGACCAGATGGTGACTCTGACAGAGCTCCAGAGTTCCTCTGTGGAGATGGTTGTCCTTCTGGAAGGTCCTCCCATCTCTGCAGCACTTCACCAATCAGGCCTTTATGGTAGAGTGGCCAGACAGAAGCCACTCCTCTGTAAAAGGATTTCCTGAGTCATATTCTTTCAATAAAGATGATCATTATTGTCGTTCAGGGGGCAGTCGTGTAAGAGGTTTATGTAATCTTGCTGCCAATTTGACAAACAGCGTTATATGACATGCAAAAAGAGAGCCACTCCTGGGAAGATGCTGCCGAACAGCCAGTGGTATAACGCATGTCTCTATTTTTCTGTTCCCTAATAATCTGATGCTAGATACTGTCATCTTTAGGGACTGAAAAATAGTCTGAAAGTTTGCCCGCTTTGTACATATTCCATTATCTTTCCTCTTCTGAGTAGGGAAGGCTTATTAGCAAGCTTTGAACTCACACTTACAATAATGTACCATCAACAGTTTTATAAGCTAATAAGAAAAACAGTTTAATTAATTAATGACAGACTGGCAATAAAATGGCAATCGTGAAAAAAGAATTGCCTAGTAAAATAAAGGTAAAATAAATTGATAGCCTGCTTGGAGTTTGCCAAAAGGCACCTAAAGACCAAAAAAAAAAAAAAAAGATTGAACTCTTTGGCCTGAATGCCAAGCGTCACGTCTGGAGGAAACCTGGCACCATCCCTACGGTGACGCATGGTGGTGGTGGCAGCATCATGCTGTGGGGATGTTTTTCAGCGGCAGGGACTGGGAGACTAGTCAGTATCGAGGGAAAGATGAATGGAGCAAAGTACAGAGATCCTTGATGAAAACCTGCTCCAGAGTGCTCAGGACCTCAGACTGGGGTGAAGGTTCACTTTCCAACAGGACGAAGACCCTAAGCACACAGCCAAGACAACGCATGAGTGGCTTCGGGATAAGTCTCAATGTCCTTGAGTGGCCAAGCCAGAGCCCAGACTTGAACCCGATCGAACATCTCTGGACAGACCTGAAAATAGCTGTGCAGCGACACTCCCCATCCAACCTGACAGAGCTTGAGAGGATCTGCAGAGAATAATGGGAGAAACTCCACAAATACAGGTGTGCCAAGCTTGTAGCGTCATACCCAAGAATACTTGAGGCTGTAATCACTGCCAAAGGTGCATCAACAAAGTACTGAGTAAAGGGTCTGAGTTCTTATGTAAATGTGATATTTCAGTTTTTTTTATAAATGTGGGAATTTCTACAAACCTGTTTTTGCTTTGTCATTATGGGGTATTGTGTGTAGATTGATGAGGGAAGAAAACTATTTAATACATTTTTGAATAAGGCTGTAACTTAACAAAATGTGGAAAAAGATAAGTGGTCTGAATACTTTCGAATGCACAGTAAGTCAATAAGGCATCATCTTTGTCAAAGTATTATATATTTCGCCTTGAAGTCTTACTTGTCTTTTCCTATGAGATGACGTGCAAATTATTTTTAGCCTACATTTCTTTTCAAGCCTGTGTTTTATTTAAATGTTGACCACCATCCAACATGGAAATGTTTATTAGTCAGAAATACCTGCTGATAAGTTCTTCCTATTTGCGAGTCGTCTGAGAGCCAAACATCTTTTCTCCGTAGCCTACACTTGGGTTTCCACTAGATAAAACAGCCACAAAGTCAAAATTGGCTATATTGTACAAATTCATGAAAACAAAAATGAGCTTTTTGGTCTTAATTTAAGGTTAGGCTAAGGTTAGCAGTGTAGTTAGGGTTATGGTGAGAGTTAGGTTTCAAATCTGATTTTAAGTAGAGAAAATGTAGTTAACTAGATGTGTTAACTAGTGACGACACTACACTTGGCCGCCTTGCCATGGAGCAAATTTAAATATGTTGTCCAAACTAATGTTTTCGCACCTTCCCTTTTTTTACCAGCAAATTATCGTAATCTATTTGGAAATTTGTTGAATACATTTTTTTTTTTGCCAGTCCGCATAAAAAAATGACAATTTTATAAATGTCAAATTGCGTCATATGATTGCATTTTAGAACCCCGCTCCCCCAGTCGCCACAAGATGAATGGTTTTGAGCAATAATGTTTTAGGCCAATTAATTTTGCATGGCCAGGTGTGCAGGGTTTGCTTATTTTCTACCATTTCATTGATCCTAAAGAGAAATCTCAACCCACCCGGGGCACCTGGCCATACAAAACAAACTCGCCCATTGCTTCAATACTCCCTCCAAAACGTTCAATAGTTAGGCTAACCATATTACCGGAGCTTATATTCGTTCTCTTTCTATTGTGGATTTGCAGTCGCAATTTAGATCATGCATTGATATATAGCTAGCTAGCTAGCTTGCTGACATGATAACAGAGAGAACAAAGAATGTAGCTATTTGACCATGGCTGTGTGCGTTTCCAAATAGGAATGACGTCTGGAATCCGACACTGTTTCACTGGAGTTATCAAACGGCAAGAGTCAGACAAACATCAACCCGAAAATTTGTCAACAGCTCGTTTAGGCACGGTTTAGCTGAGACTCATCTCTTGACAGCACTAGCGGTTCTGGGGGGGGGGGGGGTAGTGCCCCTGTGACAACAATTTTGGACCCCCTTGTGGCCCCCCTAAATGTGGAGTATGAAATCATTTTTACATAACACATTTTTACTATTGTTCTTTTTTTACATCCGTTATTAATGTAACTGGCCCCTCCAACAGTACAACTGGCCCCAGCTTGGCCCCCCCAGTTGAAATGGTCTAGAACCGGCAATGCTTGACAGGTATTTATTTTTCTGAAATAATTATTTTCACCTGACTTACAGTATTGCCTGTCTTAACTGAAATGTCTTCACATAAACTTTCATTAGCTAGCTAAGGTTAGCATGCTAGCTAGTTACACTGAGAGCTGTCAGTCAGTGGCCTATTTGTTATTTCTCTGCTACACGTGGAAATCACCACAATGTTCCAACCCCCAAGTCCTGAATATGCATTAGCAGCCTGCGTCAGTCTTCGAGGTGGAACCGTAACAAGAATTTCTGCTCTAGGTCAAGGATTACTTGAAAACAGTGGTGTGAAGAAACGGCATCTCAGAACCAACAACTTGTCGGTTCTTGTCACGGATGGGCTATTGTAGCAGACGACTACCTCAGGATCCATTTCTATCAGCTAAAAACAAGAACAAGTGGCTTCAGTGGGCACCGAGATCACCAAGACTGGACAATTGAGGAGTGGAAGAACATTGCCTGGTCCGGACATTGCTTCATGCAGAGTCAGGATTTGGTGTATGCAGCATGAGTCCATGGCCCCATCCTTCCTGTTGTCAATGGTACAGGCTGGTGGTGTATTGGTGTGGGGATTGTTTTCCTTGGAACACCTTAGGCCCATTCATACCAATTGAGCAATGTTTACATGCCCCTAAGAATTCAAGCTATTTTGGAGGCAAAGGGGGGATCCGAATCGGTACTAGATGGGTGTACCTAATAAAATGACCACTGAGTGTATAGCACAACTTTGAATTGCACACCATTTCATAATCAAGTAGTTCAGACAGTTTTTTGATGGACTCTTCTTCTCCCGCTTTTCGACCATGCAGTGCGGGTAGCAAAAGTGATTGTTGTCCTCATTATGAAATGATTACCCTTTATATCCAAAAAATGTCTATATATACTGATTATTTCAAGCAAAACTATTACTGATGGTGAACCTGAACAATCAAAATGAAATCGAATCTAGGCTAAACACCGATCATCGTGTATCCTACCTATAGCCAGATGAGAGTTGTGTCTCCGGCGGCAGCTTAGGCCATTTTTCTTCTGGTAAAACACCTTTTTCAACAGCGCATTTGATGAAAAAAATTACCTGCCAAATTACATTGGTTGTGACTCAACTAATAAAGCCTAATATCGTGCAAGCCATTTCACAAACATGTGAATGATGAAGGTGACGCACAGATGTGCCAGATCAGGAATAGAGCTACCTCTCGTTGTTTAGCACGCACAGTTGGCGCACAGTGCACAGTTCAACTAGGCCACTGATATTGCCTGGGGTTATTCGTCATGCAAAATGACTTGTAGATCAATGACTGTCAACTTAATGACTTGTTTAGTTCAACACTGAAGGAGAAGACGCAGTTGTCACCAAAGATGAGAGGTATTTTCCGAAGGTAAAAAAAGTCATTTGTGCAAAACATTTTTGTGAACCGGCAATTCGTGACGTTTGAATTGATTTTCTGACCTCGATGCATGCTACATTTGGATCAGTTTGGGTTCCCACGGACTTAGGCCTCACTCCCCCCTATCTGA